>NC_136262.1:105199581-105469581 GCF_964187855.1 Myxine glutinosa
ACAACCATCCCCTGGCCTACGTACAGTCCTGACCTGAACCCCCTCGAGCACGTTTGGGACATGTTGGGACGACAAATTGCGAAGATGGTCCCTCCAATAGCCAATCTGGATGAATTGGAACGTGCATTACATCGGGAATGGAACAACCTGCCACAGCAACGCATACGACGGCTTACAGGGTCTATGAGACGTAGGGTTGAGTCAGTGATCCGATCACGTGGGTCCTACACACGTTATTGACGCAAAGATCGCTAGAGGTCTTCTCAGAACAATGACTGTACGTTAGAAAACATAAACGTCATCCACACTGTCCGTGATGGACCTATAGCTCCATACTTAAATTGAGGTGAAAATATGCCTAAAATTCCCAAAAAATTTCACCTTAAATTATTCAGAATAAAATATTGAAAACGGCATGATTGTTATGTTTTTATGTGACCATAATATCACTTCTCCAGAAAATATAGCAATATCATGGGTATATTACACTGTTTTGACGACAACAAACTTGTAATGTGCGAGGTTGTAAAAAAACGGGGGGGTGCTTAACTTAATTCTTTGTGTATATATATATATAATATACTGTATATATATATATATATATAACATATATATCTATATATATCACACACACATATATATATATATATATATATATATATATATATATATATATATATATATATATATATACTGTATATATATATATATATATATATATATACATCACATATATCTATATATAATCACACATATATAAAAATACTCCTTTATATACATGTATATATATATATTATTATATATACATATATATATATATATAATATATACATAAATATATCACATATATAATATCCTGTAACAATATAGATCGGGATACGGACTCCCCCACCTCTGTGCATGTTTCCTGAAAAAGTTATTTCAATCTGTCACCAGATTCATACACGACGATTGGAACTAGATAAATTTATATTATTAATTGTGAGTGCTGAAGTAAGCAAATTAAGACATCGAGTTTATACAATAAGTTAAGAACATACCTCTTTAACTTGTGGCCGATCCTCTTTTTCAATCCACCCATTGTCTTCCTTCTTCCTGAACAAACGGCAACAATTCATTGTGAGAAACGTTCCCTGAACGAGGAGGTTGGGCCTCACTTAAAATCGAATGTTCTACCTGTTCCAATGCCACATGAAATTTTTTACATGCGATGATCGTTTAATCAATAAGTTTGCCAATTGATTTTGTTGATCTCATCAGAAGAATATTTTCGAGCCTGAGTTTTCTTCAGTGAGTTTTATTTCTACTCTGTCTTTCTGATTTGTTATTCCTTAGTCTATTTGAAATATCACATGTACGATACACTACTACCCTTCTCCCTCTTTTTCTTTTCTTTCTCTCCCTCCTTCTCTCTCCGTCTCTCCCTCCCTCTCTCTCACACAGCTAAATCTAGCCTTGGATTCTCTTTCCTTGGTCTCTTCCTCTTTCACCACTACCCCTCCCCACATACACACACAACACACACACACAGCCAAACACACCACTCACTCCACCCCCACAATTTCCTTTTCTTGACTGCAGGGACGGAAACAGAATTTGGGAGTGATAAGCAATGGACTTCTCAATGGTCAGTGAAACTATAACTATAGTAATTATAAATGGTCTGCGGATAGAGGGCACAATATGAAATAACCAAAGTTATAACTATTGTCACCAACAAGAAGAATTTTGTCTCAACACTCAAAATATTTTTATACACAATTGGACAGTTGTAGCCTGATCTGGAACTTGTATAGAAAGAAGAACTGGGAAAGTAGAAATATTTTTTATGCCTCCGCTGCTGAAGGCGCTGCGGGTATTCGGTTTTCAGTTTGTCCATAACTTTTTGCAGATCACAACTCTGGGCCACAACTCTAGACAACAACTCGAGAATATGAGTCGAGGCCACAACTCGAGGCCACAACTCTCAACTCTCAACTCACAAATTTTGTGCGAATCCATCCACAACTTTCCAAGATATCTTGTTCACAGACAGACAGACAGGGGTGAAAACATAATGTCCATCCACCTCCGGTGGTAGAGGTAATTACGAGTTCAATAGGACTGCCTGTCTTGGATGAGAAGCAGACATTGGCACTCTCTCTCTCTCTCTCTCTCTCTCTCTCTCTCTCTCTCTCTCTCTCTCTCTCTCTCTCTCTCTCTCTTGCCGAGATATGCCAATCACATTGACTGCCTTGATCTCAATCGCCTCAGTTAGTGGAACATTGGAAGCAGCTGCACCAATCCAGAGTGGCGATCAGGACCCCATGATAATTCGAACGAATTCTAACACTAACGAGCTCTGAGGGGCTCAGAATAAACTTAGCTCTGTGAAGCATATCGAGGCGTTGCCTTGTCTTGGAAGCCAGTATTGATGATGTGCTCTACCCATGGCAGGTTGTGATAGATTGTGAGGCCTTGGAGCTCCCGGGACCGCACATCTTCTAGGGGTTGGCGAGATAAATAGACCGGAGGATTTGGAAGCGCATCCTTGTGGAGGGACAAAGTGAGAGCAGGAGATTTCCCTTTGTTGAAAGACCCGTTATGGGTATCTGACTAATGATTGAATTTCTCCAGATCTACAGGAATAAATACTACAGTAGCACGCCGCTCAGAAGTGTGGTGTATTGCTCTACACAGATTATTGTTCAGGGGCGCAGTGAGGTCATTGATGTAGACCAATGATAAGGTCAGTCTTAAAATGGTGCTTTGTAGGACACCAGCCTCAAGAGCAACCCGTCGTTTCCACTCGTAGAGAAAATCTGGTATTCATTCAAAGAAGGGGCCAACAAATACCATTAGCAGACAGCTTGGAAAGTAAGGCTTTCCTTGGTGGATGCCAGATAGTATCAAGAGCTTGAGAGGTGTCCACAGTGATGTCCATTGTCGCCTGTTAGAGATTTCCTGCTTCCATGGATGCATTGTTGGGTTATAAGGAGCGACATATCCCTGGCGGAATTGTGCATACAGAAATCAAACTGATAATCAAAGATTATAGAGTTGTAAAAGAGATGATGCCTAAGGCCTGCAGCAATGATAGATTCCATCACTTTGCTCATGATGCGAAGAAGGCTGACTGGTCTGTAGTTAACTGCATATCAGATTTGGAACCTTTCTCGTGAATAGAGATGATATTTGCAACTTTCCAAGATGAAGGCAGGAGACCATCTGAGAAAGACCTGGAGAAGCGTGAGAAAAGAGGAGAGGATAGGGCCGAACAACATTGTTCAGGATTGCAGTGCCAATGCCATAGAGACCCATTACAGAGGTGCCAGGATTGACTTGGAATTCCTCAATCTCACTTCGAGAGAAGTCCATGAGAGCAGTCTGTAATGGGGAAATGGTGGGTAGGGGAAGGGAGTGATTATGAACTTTGTTCTCTTCAGTATTAAAAATAAAAGTGTTTGGAGTGAAAGTCCAGAAGTGGATTGTCTGCGATAGACAGACTTGACCAGCTGCCACCAGGAGGATGATGGGGTTTGTGGAGAGGAAAGGGTACGAGATGCTTTGAGTTCGCCATTCGACTGTTACATAGACAAACCAACATATGCTCATCAAATCTATGAAACCAAATTAGCTTCTCAATACCAAAGATACACCATGTAAACCCCAAGCCTTTATCACAATAACACTGCCCACTGATGTCCTAATTGTAATGCATGTAAAGGTATGAATTATTGTCTCCTAATACCTTCGTCCAGCACATGATTAGGTGTGAGCTCCTCTATTATAGGATATGTTTTTGAGAAAAAAACCCCCCAAAAACTTCCGCCTCTCCGCACACCAAACGCTGAATCCCTCAAACTCGTTTTTCTCCCCCTTCGTACCCAAGCAACATCCACCTCCCTGCAATATCCAGCGAACTAATTTTGGTCTGTAATGGGACACCCTAGCCCGACACTAAATTTACCAACGAGCCACGTGGCTTAATGTAGCCAAGGTACTAGGAAACCCAACAGCAGTAAGTACACCATATGAAAACAAACTTTCATATAATGGAAAAATCACCAATTAATGCTTCTAATATACGTATAATGAAGAAAAGTAGGTTAATACAGAGATGAATGGAGAAAGAAAGAGGACAGAGAGATGCAAGACATAAGGAGAACAAGAACAAGTAAAGATACATTCAAAGTACACCGCCCCCATGCCAAATAATTAAATATCCCACAGCGAGGCATTGCCAGGGCACCCCCGGTGCCCGGCAATACCGCAGTGCAGCTCATAGAGGCTGCATTGGGAGGGAGAGGTGTACAATAATTGATTGATTAATTGCATAATTAAAATCAATAAAAGATTATCACAAAATATTTTCTTAATCAATTGGCTAATAGCATAACTAAACCACTAGTGCTTCATCCGAAGATGTATCTTTTAGAAATTTAATTAAATAGGTAATTAATAAAAAATTAAATAATTTTTTTTTGTATACAAGATCGAGGCTCGTGAAAGAGCGAACATTAATCACACAGAAAGACAAACAGACACACAAAACAAATAACATCGGGAGCGGTAGACGAGATGGGGAGAGAGGGGGAAGGACACAAACACAACATTTGAGAGCAGGGACCGAGAGACATGGAGACATCGAGAGAACTGTGGGAGGGAGAGGGCTTTGGGGGGGAGGCATGGGAAGGGGGGGGGGGGGTGGGAGAGGTATAAAACATATGGACACTGCCAAGACTTCCAGGAAAGAAGTTGGAATTTCAAACAAGGTGGATCTGGGGTGAATTAGTGGGGGTAGAAAAGATCAAGGTTTTGGATGGGGGAAGATAAGAGATGGTGGTGAACAGCTGTTTTGAAGACCTGGAGGGAGGAGTGTGATTGAAGTGAGTGTGGGAGTTTGTTCCAGAGGCGGGAGAAAAGAGGAATGAAAGAGTGAAGGTGAGCAGAGAGCCGAGATTTCGGCAGTTTAACCATCAGAGGGTGGCTGGCAGATCTTGTGCGACCTGTAGGAATATTTGGGGGACAGAGCACAGAGAGAGCTGGGGGAGGAAGGCCGGAGAGGAGTCGGTAGAAGACAGAAAGACCACCTACCTGCCTGCGGTGAGTGAGTGAAAGGCCCTCAGAGATAGCTTCATCGCGGGAGATTCCAATGATTCTGAAAGCTTTGGATTCAACAGCGTGAAGCCGAGCCAGGTGTGAGGCAGGAGCACCAGCCCATAGGGGAGAACAGTATTCCATTGAGCTGCGGATGAAAGCCTTGTATGTGGTGAGGAGCTCAAACAAGAATTGCATGATTAATCAATAAATTGAGTCAATGAAATGATTCATCAATAAATCAAAAATATCCTTTATGGCCACATCACCTGGTCACTGTCATGTCCAAATATTAGGTTCCCAGCTCAAAAGGTGCCTGAGATATTGGCCAAATGAGAAAGAAAATAAATAAATGATTAATAATGAAAATAAATAATAATCATTAAAAAAATTAAATTATCAATCAATTCGGTCACAGAACACATAAACCACCACCATTTCATCAGAATCTGTAACTTAAAAAAAAATTTTTTTTTAGTCATTCATCGAATAATTAAATAATTAAGTGATTAATTGATTAATTGATTAATTAATAAATCAAAAATAGCCTTTGCAGCCAAATCACCTGGTCATTGGCATGTCCAAATATCAGCTTCCTAACTCAAAAGGTGCCTGAGTTAATGATCAGAAGAGAAAGGAAATTTGATTAATTAAATAAGTACTGAATTTATCACTAATAATTAAATAACTCCTCAATTAATTGATTAATCAAAAAACAAAAAATAACGTTTTTGACCAAGGACTTGCTCACTATTGTGCCGAAATTTCAGCTTCCTAGCTCAAAGGATGGCTGAGATATAGCCCAGACAAACAAACAAACAAGAAAGCAAGAAAACAACCAGAGTGAAAACTGAGTACTCCCTTTCAGCGTGCGTCACTGCCGAGCCCCCTTCGGTGCCCAGCAATGACGATTTGCAATGCCTGGAGATGGCATAGGAAAGGTGCGGTGTACAACAAACAAACAACCAGAGTGAAAACTGAGTGCAGTACTCCCTTTCAGCGTGCGTCACTGCCGAGCCCCCTTCCGTGCCCGGCAGTGACGATTTGCAATGCCTGGAGATGGCATAGGAAAGGAGCGGTGTACAATATAAAAATAAGAAACATGATTGTAGATATTACATTAGAAAGTGGAACTGATGGAGATGATGGAGGAGTAGGTGTGGACAACATTAAAGAGGATGAAGTAAGGGAACATGAAAATTGTTTTTCCATTTATTTTGGCGAATATACCCACAATACAATATAAACCAATATGGTGGCCCACATGGGTTATGGTGGCCTCCAGGCAGTGACGTAGGTGGTGACATCGTCAACACGATTTCCAAACACAGTGAGGTAGGGTTTCTTCTTCTACATTGTGGTTCCCTTTCTTATGTGCACTAGCAGAGTACCAGACCTACCGGCGACCTTGTTCTAAGCATGCAACATGTTCTTCTGATGCATACCTTTATTTGGGTGGTGTAATGGTGTATAGGCAGCCAACAGCTCCTTCAATCGCACCTCCTCCCCCAAAAACAAAAAACAAATTCGGCTTACATGTATGAAGACAAAAACATGCCTACTGCTTACAATTCAAAACACCTCACTGCACTGGAAAAGATGGGGACAGGAATCGTGTACTGTAAAGGTGGGGACATGTTATACCCTCTCCTACCTGGAGGCAGCACTACACGATAAACATTTACATGGAGAATTGTGTCTCCACCCCCCAAGACCACCGGCAAAGATAAAAACACCTCTATACATTCATTGGGGTCTTTTTATATTGAAGACTCCAGTCATAGACTATATAGTCCTCATCGAGGCCAGGCCAGGAGAGTGTAAGATGGTTCTGGGCACCACCTTAACGCTTGTAAGTCCGCACAATAGTACTACCCTGGGCAGTTGCTGTTGACAACCTACTACCATAAAAACCAGTCCAAACTCGATGGGTGTTTTTTTAGAAGACACCATCGCCTTACTGGATGAACGTTGGCCGAAAACACTCCCAGACACTCACTGATGAAACTGAAAGTTTGACGAAGATCCGTTCAGCCAACTCTGAGAAAAATGGCGACACACAGACAGACATCTCTCTTATATAGTAGACTAGCCGAAAGCACCTGGCATTGCGCGGGTTCTTTTTGAATGAATTTACTACTATAATTCAGCTTTTACTCGTGGCCATAGAAGAATGACTACTATAATTCAGCTCAGCTTTTAATTGCGAAATGGGCCCAGCCCGGCCGAAGCGGCCTTGACCGGTCTCGCCACCTAGCCTATAACCTTCCCGGGGCCCGTCCCGACATTTTTTGTTTCAGAGGATTTCCTCCTATCTTCACCGTTCAGGAGATTAGCGCGTGCAGACAAACAAACAAACAAACAAAAACTTTCTTTTATTATATACTAGCCGAAACCACCTGGCGTTGCCCCGGTTCTTTTTGAATGAATTTCCTACTGTAATTCAGCTTTTACTCGTGGGCGTAGAAGATTGACGACTGTAATTCAGCTCAGCTTTTAATTGCGAAATGGGCCCAGCCCGGCCAAGGCGGCCTCGACCGGCCTCGCCACCTAGCCTATAACCTTCCCGGGGCCTGTCCCAACATTTTTAGTTCTTTTTGAATGAATTTACTACTATAATTCAGCTTTTACTCACGGCCGTAGTAGATTGACTACTATAATTCAGCTCAGCTTTTAATTGTGAAATGGGCCGAGCCCGGCCGAAGCAGCCTCGACTGGCCTCGCCACCAAGGCTATAACATTCGCGGGGCCCGTCCCGACATTTTTTGTTTCAGAGGTTTCCTCCGATCTTTCACCGTTCAGGAGATTAGCGCGTGCAGACAAACAAACAAACAAACAAACAAAAACTTTCTTTTATATATACAGTATATAGATATACAGTCATGTGAAAAAGTAAGTACACCCCATGTAAAGTTTTGACTTTTTCAACATATTTCAACATATAGCTATTTGATCTTCATTTCAACAATATTGATAGATAAAGGTGATATAATAAAACAAATATCATGAAACATTTACATTTTGTAGTCCATTGTATAATTTAAATAAACATAAATGCAAATTTCGTATGTGGAAAAAGTAAGTACACCCTTGGCTCTTATAGGTGGTATTGCCCCCTTTGGCAGAAACAACCTCAAGTAGGCGTTTCTTATAACTGTCTACCAGTCTCTGACATCGACTGGGATAAATTTTTGCCCACTCCTCCATGCAGAATTCTTTCAGCTGTGCGATGTTTGAGGGGTTTCTTGCATGCACAGCTCGCTTCAAATCCCCCCACAACATCTCGATGGGATTTAGATCCAGGCTTTGACTTGGCCATTCCAGATCCCTCCATTTCTTTCTTTTCAGCCATTCCTTGGTGGATTTACTGGTATGTTTAGGGTCATTGTCATGTTGCAAGGTCTACCTTCGTTTGAGCTTCAACTTTCTGACAGATGGCCTCACATTATCCTCAAGCACCCTCCGGTGCAATGAAGAATTCATCGTGGATTCTATGATGGTGAGCTGCCCAGGCCCTGATGCAGCAAAGCTGCCCCAAACCATAATATCTCCACCACCATGCTTTCCCGTTGGTATCAGGTTCTTGTGCAGGGGTCGAATTACTCAGTAGGGAGGGCACAGCAATGTTTGCCTTTGATGACTTCAATTTTTTTGGGGCACCAAGGCATTTTCTTTTGGGTTTGGGGGGCACCAAGGCATGTTCTTTTGGGTTTGGGGGGCACCAAGGCAATCTAGAATTATTCTTGTGGGCACAAAGGCAAAGTGTGTCGGTAACTTAAACAGGCAGGGTGACAGAAACAGGGTGAAATGTTACTGACAGAAAAAGTAAATCAACTTAAACTTTTTAATAATGTATTTTTAGAATATAAACAGTTTCAGAAAACTCAACTCAACTCAGAACTGCATTGTCATCATGGCCATGTAACAAAGTTTAACCTTTGTTTGACAGAACAAGTAAATCAACTTAAACTTTTTAATAATGTATTTTTAGAATTTGAATCTCAATAACAGTTTCAGATTTGATTTCTCTCAAAACTCAATTCAACTCAGTCAGAACTGCATTGTCATCATGTCCATGTAACAAAGTTTAACTTTTGTTTGACAGAGTTGAACTTTTTTCATCATCATCATCAGACATCATCTTTACTCAATACTGACTCAGTCTTGATTCAGGTATACATGATTACAATTCAATCACCCTTGGGGGAGAGGGGTGTAGTATCAGGCCTACGTCCAAATGCACTCATAGAATGCCACCTGGCAACGCTACGTGTAGGATCAAAGTCGTCGGGGTCGGGCCCTTCTGTGCTGATGCGCAGGTGTTCCTGCATTACCAACCCCAGTTTTAGCCTCCAATCCCCAAGAATACGCTTCACTGCTGAGAACTGCCTCTCTACATGTGATGTGGCCACTGGGCACACAAGGCAGATCTGCACCAGATGAAGTATATTAGGGTATTTGTGGCGCTTTTCTGTCAGAATGGTCTTCCATAGACCTAGGAAATTGGACTCCTCTCCATGATTTCTGCTGATGTCAAGCTTCAAGGACAGCCATTCTCTTTGTATTTGACTTGGATCACAACCATTTCTTTCAATGATTTGCTGAAAGTGATTGCTAAGGTAAGTGACTTTGGCATTGCCATAGGCAGCAAGGGTGTCCTTGCCCTTTGGCATGTTGCTGGGGTCAAACACCTCAAATGCAATCAGGACCTCATTCTCATAGAACTCGTTAAATCTCTTGTCCAAACAATCAATCACTTTGTCAACTACAGTTTTCAAGGGCCCAGCCTGAAACTCCAACAGATGGTACTCTAGGACCATAAAGCTCCAGATCCCTGCAATTCAGCCTCTTGGTCTGATTGTCCCCATCCTCAGTGTCAGAGTCAGTGTTGGCTTCCTGCACTTCCCTCTCAAACTTCTGCACATGAGTGCCTGGAGTTTCCAGTTGCGCCTTCAGGACAATGTATATGCTTACTACGCTAATGTTCCGATATGCACTGAGAAAACGAAAGCCGACGAAGTCAGTTTGTTGTTTTCATCATTACTTTATTCATACTTTGGTCTCTATTATTATGCTTTATTGACAAAAAGGGCACAGCAGCAACTGAAGAAAAAGGGCACTGCAACTCTCTGCCGTAGTGATCATGAAAAGTTCGGGGGCAGCACGGCAAATAGCTTGGGCACGCCAGCTTTTGCCGTCGATAATTTCGACCCCTGCTTGTGGTCAAATGCTTTCTTTGGTTTTTGCCAAACATGTCTTCTGGTACTGTGGCCAAATAGCTCCACCTTTGACTCGTCTGTCCAGAGCACGTTGTTCCAAAAGTGCTGGTCTTTGCCTAGGTGTTCATTGGCAAACTTTAGTCTCGCCCTGATGTTCTTTCTGGACAGCAAAGGTTTCCTCCTGGCACACCTCCCATGTAGATCAAATTTGTGCAACCTCTTTCTCATGGTAGACTCGTGCACTTTGACATCAACAGTGGCAAGACCGACCTGTAGGTCCCGTGATGACATTCTGGGGTTCTTAGAGACTTCTTTCAGCATCTTGCGGTCTGCTCTCGGGCTGAACTTGCTGGGGCAGCCTGGCCTGAACAAGTTGGCAGTTGTTTGGAATCTTCTCCACTTGTAGATGATCTTCCGGACAGTCGAATGATTCATTTCTAATTGTTTGGAGATCTTTTTAAATCCCTTCCCAGACTCGTAGGCATCTATAACCTTCTTTCTGAAGGCCTCAGAGAGCTCTTTTGATCTAGGCTTGGTGACGCCGCACACTTCAACAACAAAGTGCAAACCAAACTAAATGTCTGAGGTTTAAATATGACAGGTTCTTCCAAGATCCTCTCTAACGATGTTCTAATCATTTGCACCTGAGCTGGTGCACCTGATTCTAATTTTAGGTATTTGAAGTAGTGATAAATGTAGGGGTGTTCTTACTTTTTCCACATGCGAAATTTGCATTTATGTTTATTTAAATTATACAATGGACGACAAAATGTAAATGTTTCATGATATTTGTTATATTATATCACCTTTATCTATCAATATTGTTGAAATAAAGATCAAATAGCTGTATGTTGAAATATGTTGAAAAAGTCAAAACTTTACATGGGGTGTACTTACTTTTTCACGTGACTTTATATGTATATATATATATATGTATATGTGTATATGTGTATATATATATATATGTGTATATATATATACGTATATATATATACAGACTTGGCATTTAATATGGAATATTTTTTTTTTCTTGACTTGGGTTTACTTTCTGAACTCAGTATATCAATCTGGTGAGTTTCTTTTACGCTTCGGTGATTTCTTTGTTAAAAGAACCATGTCACTGATTGTCTGTCGCAGCAAGAAGTCAATAACAGGATTATATCACAGGTGGCGTGACAAAATGTACGGACAGGTACATTTGACGATTGGCTTCACAATCGGGTATATAAGGGTTGTTGCATTCTGTATTAGTGGAAAACAACTGCTGCACGTCTACAAAAGTTATTGCCGCTTCCCCTGGAGATGGTCCGTCAACTCGACAATGCTGTTTGTCATTTAGTGGTGGCTTTACGAAATTCTGGCATGAAACAGCATGCTATTGCTTGGCAGTATGGCATCACTCAAGGTCAGGTGTCAAATATCCTGAAACGAAATGCTCAGAGGGGTGTCCCTACTCCAATACCGAGGCCAGGACATCCCCGCAGAACCACAAGGAGGGATGATCGCCAGCTGCACCGATTAGTCCGCAATGGCCGTACCAAGTCAGCTAATCGGCTTAGGGCTGAGTGGCAGCAACTGACAAATGTGCCTGTATCCAGAAGGCTAGTCAACCAACGACTGGTTCAAGCAGGCTATCGTGCCAGGTGTCCCCTGAGAAAGCCACGTCTGACCAGACAACACCGCCAGCGCCGATTGCAGTGGGCCAGAGAGCACCATCAATGGCGGCCAGGACACTGGAATAACGTGATCTTCAGTGACGAGTCTAGATGTCTGGTCTATCGTCAAGATGGCCGCGTCCGAGTGCGCAGACAAGTGCATGAAGCCTGCAACGAAGATTGTATAGTGCCAAGAGTCCAAGCTGGAGGTGGTGGGGTGACCATTTGGGCTGCTTTTCATGCAGGAGGCAAAACTGACCTGGTTGTTCTGAATGGAAACCTGAACCAGTTCAAGCACAGGGCCATTCTGGAAGAAACATTGCTTCCATTTGTTCGTGCAGCCTTTCGAGGAAACTTTGTCTTCCAAGATGACAATGCACGGCCTCATCGTGCTCGCATGATCCAACACTTTCTTGCTGACCGTGGTGTAGAGCATATGGAGTGGCCTGCCATGTCCCCGGATATGAATCCGATAAAGAACTTGTGGGCAGAATTAACGCGTCAAATCGACAACTTGGACCAGCAGCCTGCCTCTGTGCGTGAATTGCAGCAGGCTATTGTAACTGCATGGCAAGCGATTCCTGTCCAAACCTTGGCAAATCTCATGAACAGCATGCCTCAGCGTGTACGTGCTCTCCTGAATGCTCTTGGGGGTTACACGAAGTACTGAACTGTAATTTTACTGTCTGTAATCCCAGTCGTAATTTCACTTTTGTTAAAAAATTTTTTGGCTAATGTGCAGAATAAAGACATACTTCTGGAAAACGCACAGAAGTTTAACACAGTACTGTCCGTGAATTGAGTTCGATATCAGTTTACATCACTTTCAAGGATCAATGTATTTGCTTCGAAATGTCAAATGTGGTTTTTGTTTCTTTTAAAGGTCACATTAACAAAATCTAGAATAATTTCAACATAACTCCAATGAACTTTTGGTTCTAAGTCATCTTGAAAAGTAAGTTCACCCCAACAAAAAAAATATTCCATATTAAATGCCAAGTCTGTATATATATATCTCTCTCTCTCTCGTATATCTCTTCCCTACCTCTCCCTCTTCATCCCTCCCTCTTCCCTCTCCTTCACCTCCTCCCTCCCTAATCCACTCCCATCCCAAGCAAAGCTGGCTACTTCAGCTAGTATAAAACATGTGTAAACACGACCTTTTCTTTAGTCATTGAATTTGTATTAATGGCAATAGGGGAGGGAGAAGTAGCAACGTAGTACGATACACGTACTGGGGACGGGGCGAGGACCAGCTATACGGTATTAAGAACTGAAGATGTGTCATGAAATACATTACAAAGAGACTCAGAAACCTATGAAGAGTAGAGAAGATCATGAATGGACAGGTGGTTGTGACGTCATGCATTACGTGGCATTTCCTTTAGCACGACAGCAGAATGAGAACTCAGCAAACACAATGCATGTGTGACTCAAGCAGAGCCCAACGGAAATGTTCCATTAAAACAGACCATTTCCTCTAAATTATAATCAGACTCTGCACATGCAGCAATTTTGAGTGTGAACTCTGAAGTGTGACAGCGCTCAGGGCAAACTAAGTAAGTGTACATCAGCCATAAGCAGAAGGAATCCATGATTTTTCAGAAAGCTGTCAAAATTTGAACATTGAAACAGAGCATTCTAATCAGGTTGATCCCATATTGTGCGAGCCACACTTATCTGGCACTTGGCTTCATCTCGTTGGTTGTTATCTCCATTTGCGGGTTTTAGGAGGTGGGAGGAAGTTCTCCCAGAACTCAAAAATCTTCACCTCCTTTTTCGGGTAAAGGATCATTTTTCATGAATCAGATTGTGAAACTTCATTCTCACAGCTTTGTTCCAAGGTCTCTTTTTAGAATCCTCACTGAACCTCTGACAGCCTCCACTTGTAGCTCGTTTGTCGTGATATTACCCGGAATGCTTTTTAAGTGCTCATTAAAGGGTGTTCCTGATCATCCCTGGTGCTCCGATTTATCATTGGTACAATTTCAGCTTTCTTCAATTTCCAAGTCCTCTTGACCTCATTCTTCAGATCCTGGTATTTGATCAATTTCTTGGTTTCTGAAGCATTTAGTCCAGTCATTGGGAACCAAAACCTCAATCAACAATGCAGTCTTTACACTTGATGGGATCAATCTTGTAATGCGTGAGCACGATGTGTTCATTTTCAAGGATCGAATTTGGTTTGTGTTTCCACGATTGTCCTGGAAGCGGATGTTGAAATGTTTACAGATGTGCCAGTTGATTGATTACTCTGCAGGTGGTGTCATGTCTTTCTGTGTACAACTGTTCTGACATGAGTGTTTTACATCCCAAAAGGAGGTGACTGGTACTTTCTGTTTCTACTTGACAAAACCTGCATTTGTCCGATTGGCTCAAGCCACCCATTTTCTTGAAGCTATTAGTGGACTGTCCATGATTTTGGGCATCTATGACTTGTTCTCCATCCCAATTAGTTTGACCTCTTCTTCGCCATTCCAATGAGCCTTCCTTAGAAATCCCTGTTCTGTCAAGCTCTTTTTAAAATCTTCCTACTCTTTTGTCATTCTCCCATTTGTCAGGGTGTATCTGTTGATGTTTCTTTTTATCGTTTTCCTTTTTATTCTTTGCGATCATTGGGGCTGTATTTGTTTCTGTTTCGTTTTCCTGTGCAGTATCCTGCACTTGCACCTGTTTATTTTTTGTTCAAGATCAAGATCAAGGCTCGTGAAAGAGCTAACATTAATCACACAAACAAAACGTACACATAAAACACACAATAAGGGGAGCGGTAGACAAGATGGGGAGAGATGGGGAAGCACACAGGCACAACATCCGAGAGCAGGGACATCGGGAGATCTATGGGAGGGAGAGGGCTTGGGGGGAGGAGGCATGGGAAGGGGGGGGGGGGGGGGATTTGTAGCTAAATGGATTAAAGATACCTTTTCTGATTTGTAGTTTTCTTGCTCGTGCACAAATGTGATTCGATAGTCTGTTGAGCTTTTAACATAATCCGCTAGTCCTACACACGCTGTTCCGTGCACTTGGTTAAGTTCCATCAGACCGCTTCCTCCTCCTCGTCTCGGAAAGTAAAACCTTGGAATGCATTGGTTTTTGTGGACTATCTTATGAATAGTTAAAAGTTTCCTTGTTTTGGTGTCTAAGTTGTTGATCTCCGATTGTGGCCTGTTTATAATTGAACGGCTATACTGGAATACCGGTACTGCAAGTTGGTTTATAGCTTTGATTTTGTTCATTGGAGAGAGGGATGACTTCAGAATGTCTTATTCTGCGTAGGTACTCTTTGTTGATTATTCTACGCATTTGGTTGTGTTGTACCCGGGAGTCTTCTCCTATTCTGAGGTATTTGTAGGATGCTTCGTTTTCTAGTTCCTGTTTTGTTGTACTTTCATCAATTGAGATAGTGTGTGTTCTTTTTGTTTTACCAGATAGAAATATGCATTTGTCAAGACCAAATTCCATTTGAATGTCCTCCGAGTATTGCTTCACTAGTTTCAGTTGATCTGCCAACTTGTGAGCATTTGGTGTGAAATGATTCAGATCATCCATGTACAGTAGTTGTGTCACCTTTCTCGGTTTTTCGGTCATTTTTCTGTTGCACATTATATTGTATCTGTCTCCTTGATCTTTGAGGTAATCCAACAGATAAGTGAAACAATCGGTTACCTTAGGAAACAGGTATAAAAATTGGGATGTAAGATCACTTTGAGACCCTTTTTCAGGAAACAATGTTAGCCTTCTGAAATTCCAAGATAGCGGCCATTTTCCAAGATGGCCGCCTTTGAGGGTACCGAAGTTTGCTTTAGACCCTGATTATCCATTATGTAAGACTTTTTCTGATATTTTGAGCACCGTTTTAATATCTTCAGCTACAAAAGCTATTCTTCACATACTTTATTTGGGTAGGATTCCAATTGGGTGGTTATTTATTTTAAATTGGATGCTCATGAGAGCTTTGAGCTTTGATTTTGCATCTAAGTCTTACATATTCTCTCACTTGAGATCCGATTTGCTTCTTTTAAATAACTAGTACACCCGCTGAGTACGGGAGTGGCAAGGAGGGTCATTCCTCTTTGGGGTATATAGATTACAGTCGATCTATGGTTGGGTCTCAAGAATATTGGGTGTGTGTTCATTTACCAAGTTTGTTGTGTCGAGATCGCCAAGTGGTTTAAGCATTTGAGCAAGCACTCCATTCAAAACTGTTAAGGAACGGCTGGCTTGGCAAGTGCTAGCTAGCTGCTTGGTAAATGAGCACACCCCGGTCTTCCTCCCTTTCAGTTTCGTACCAAACAGTAGGAGCGAGTTTCAAAAGTTCGTTACGAAAAATGCCACGTTAGCGTCAGAAAGGGCCATGTTATTAACCCAACATTTGTGGGTTATGTAGAGTACAGTAGATCTTTGCTTCGTTCTGTAAGTAAACCGTACTTCATGTCAGGATTCCTCCAAATTTCTTTATTTAGTGTTATAAAGAGCATGAGCGACTGTTTAAAAAGCTAATCATACGTGTTTGTGGCTTATAATATTTTTACTTCCTGTAGAAGCCGTTGCTCACACGGAAACGCCTTTAGAACTATTAGCTATTTATACACGTTATCACTGCAGGAAAAATGCCTTGGTGAAGTGGGACATTATTAGTATTAATATTGTTTTGTAATAACATTAACAATATGCGATTATCATTAATTTTGTTATTAAAAGCGTCTTTGGAAAAACGCCACGATAAATCTTCTTCTTTGGACAAACACCACAATAAAGCTAATTTAACATTGCTATACACCTCAACGTGCAACCCCATTGACAAAAAGGGCGGGGAAAACCCGCTCGGGGGAGAAAACCCCCTTGGGGAGGGGGGCAAATGAATGCGCTACAACCTTTATTGTGTAACCCTTGGTCATCCTGTCAAGTTTAGTTGAGATTGGATAAGTAAGTACGGAATGTATTGGCATCAAAAATTCATCAGACAGACGGCCAGACACAAATGGCGTATTTTAGTATGATTTCACATTAAATGACAGAGGAAAACTACATTATATCAATCCCAGGCTCATATTTTATGTCACAACAATTTTAATGGGATGAAGACATAGCTTAATGTTGATGTTGAACAGCAGATCAACTAATCACTACTCATGCAGCTACACAGAGCCGTGCAGGCGAAACCAAAATGGCAGCATTTGCATCACCCATGGTACTCTGTCTTGCAACCACATTTGGTTAGCTCCTGGCAACCAGCAGCAATTGGAGGAAGTGATGCCTGCAGAATCTGTCATGCTTCATCCTTCAGAGTCCAGCCCGAGTCAGCAGGACTCAGAACCTATGGCTGACAAGACTGTTGATTGGCTCCAGACGCATCTTGCCTGGAAAGCAGCTCGTTTAGCATGCTGCAAAAGGGCAGCTTTAGTTGGAGGAATTTCCTCATATAGTCGAGATGACTTCAATGTTGCCAGACAACGTAAGTCTGTGGAGGTGACTTCAACCCCTCCTTTGCATCTTGCTGATAGAAACATTTTCTCCAGTCAGTTTTACGTCGTGTTAAGTCCATTTCTTTCTACACTTGGTTGAGTAAGGCCGAGGGTTTATCCTTTTACCACCTTTATCCAGATGCACTTTCCTGTGTGACATACAACTAGGTTCATAGAATCCAATTCCAGAAATCTTCCGAATGATTTCTGCCCGTCATCCTTGGCTCGACTCTCCATGTTGCCACATCCTGTCAAATCAGGCATGGTTATCTAACTTTATGGGGCTAATTAGATCGCATTTGGGATGCAAATACAAATTCTAGTAATTTGCTGACACTGAACCCTATTCTGCATTTCACAACAGTGCTGTCACCAGTAGGTCCCGGAAGTGCATCGACATTCACTCCCATGACACCTATCACTATTTCTGTGGCTCTTGTGGACAATCTGATGTAAAAATTGATGTTTACAATTCTAAGCAGGATGAAAACGAACAAGAATGAGATCACTATTGTTTACTTGAAATGTGGGAGTAATTACAATCAAACACATAATAAGAAATCATAATCGTATGTTATCTTAGCTCTCAACATCCTAAACAAAATTCCACACATTTCAAAACGATAACTGTCTAAAAAGACAATTTTGAGTAAACAGGCCTCGAGTAACGACCAATACACATTTTGTCGTCATGGTGGCCATCTTGATTTTTTATTATTATTTTTTTGGGGTGGCTAACGTTTTATTTTGAAGAAAGTAACCATTTTAGATCATTTTTTGCAAAATTTGGTGCTTGTATCGGCCAAAATATGCAGTTATCTGTTGGGTTATCGGAGATGGCCAGAAAGAGGCCACTGGAGTGGAGAAAGTGGGCATGATGTCAAAGGGTTAAATTCACCAACATAGTGTTACAACTTCGAGCTATAAATTCTGACATTTTCATGATTTTACACAATATAACAGATTAACTGTTTATGCTCTTCTCTGTAGCCCAGTTATTGATTTCAAGTGATGCACATGATCTGAAATCTTATTCCTTACAATGTGCAGTCCCCTGGTTTGTCAATTTATTTATTTATTTTACTCAAGTTTGTAACAGACCACCCAATCAAAACAATCGACTCTATGGTCAATACACCAATGTGATTCGTCTAACTAAAGCCGCAACAGGTGTCGATCACAGTCGGCAGGTTCTCAACACAATGTGAGAATCCTCTATGTAATATTACTGGCATCAGTCAGAAATACAATAGTGAAACAGACAAATCTTCTTCTCCTCCTCTTCCCTTTACAAAAAGTGGGACACAAATGGGAGTTCAGCTTACTTTGTTAAACAAAATTCACTGTATCAAAGTATGGTCGCTGAGAATCAGAATGTCATTGAAAATACATTTGAAGGTAAAGAAAGCACTGGATATTCATATTGCCAATAGCATTTTGTTAAACTTTGATGAAAATATTGATTCAATAGGAACAACAAAAAGGAAGGACTAGATCATAAACAAATGAATGAATCACCGACAGAGCACGAATAAATCAAGAAAACTGACAATTTTCTGAATTGTTTCCTTTTCGCATTGAATGGTACTTCTTGTCAATTATTTTCATCCCATTCCAAAAGGGTCTCCAAAAACAATCCCAGGAGCCTGTGGAACAATGGGCAGGTAGGTATGGGTCAACTAACTTAAACCAAAAAACATTTTCGATTTCAGAGGATTATGAACATATTATTATGATTATGATTATGATTTCAGAGGATTATGAACATATTATTATGATTATGATTTCAGAGGATTATGATTATGAACATACATATATATCGCTGCGGTTTTGAGATTGGCACATTGAAGGCATTAAAGGTTAAAGGTTTGCCCCCCATAGTTAGTCACATGAGCAACATCTAGGCCCATTTGTAGTATAGTTATGTCTTAGTATGTGTAAGAATTGGCCATTTCCCCTCTTAGTGCCTGCGTTGTGTAAAGACAGGAGAGTAGGCCCCATTCATTTTGCGTCCACCCTCCAATTATACCTCTATGGGCGAAATTGATCCCACGCCCCATTCGGCTGACCACTAGTCGAGTAACACGAGGTAGGCCTGAAAAGGAGGGACGCGGGGTCGGGGTGAGCGGCGTGGGGGAGACGGTAAGAGCCACCAGCCAATCAGAGCTCTAGCGGCATGGCGTGAGAGGGTGTGGTAAAGCGTGTCTCGTAAGTTCCAGAAGGTTCGCGGGGCATGCCTATATAACGCGCTGCACAAAGCCCTCAAGAAGACTTGAACGGTGGTGGCGAAAGGATTAGGACTCACAAGTGGAGAGCGTTAAAGGACTAGCGCGGGAACACTTGATTGAGAAGGACTGGCAGAGGATACACGAGTTGTTTGAGGACTTGCACAGAGAGAGAGAGAAGAAGAGGCGTTGAACTATACAAAGTACGCGGGCGCAGCCAGACGCGCCGGTAACGCATATTGCGCTTTCCAGCCACGCGAGTAAGCGCGGCCATAGCCGCAAGTGAATAACCGCCAGCCGCGTCAAAGTCCGCTCCCTACCAATTCGCCCCGTGATAACTCGCTCCGTTCAGACGACACGCGGAGAGCTCCTGCCTTCTCCTACTTCCATCTCCAAGGGACATGCCGGGTACTGGAGAGAGAGCTGCATGGAAGCCATCCCTGGACGCGCTGGTGAACATCAACCTGCCCACCAGCAATCCCCGTGTGAGTGTGTGTGTGAGACGGGCCCGTTTGTCCTGGGTATTAAGAATAAGACTGTATAAGCTGCTCTGTGTCTCTTCATCCTGTACTGTACATACGTGTGATAGTAATTAAACCATTTGTTCTTCCTTTCTTCCCAATTCGATCGTCTTTGTGATTTCGCCATTGACTAAGCGTGGTACGAATAAGAACCGCTTGAATCGGGGTCTAGTAATTAATAATAGCGCGAATCACGTGTACGCAACCGCTCGGCGTATCACCAACACACGTGGTTCGTGCGGGGCTTATTTCCTCGCTTCCAGGGCAGCGCGAGTACTTAGGTAACAGCGAATTTGGTCCTGAAACCCTATTTCGCGCTGTCCGGAAGGGACGTAATAGGTCCCGGGTCACGCCAGGTCAGTCAAAGACAAGGGGACTAATCCCCCCTTGGTAAGGGGAGAAGGCCGGCAGCGAATCCGCAACAATATATATATATATATATATATATATATATATATATATATATATATATATATATATATATATATATATATATATATATGTGAACATATTGCAATTGGTCAGAAAATTATGATTTGGAGAAGTTGTTTTGTGGAAAAAAATTTAAAGGCCCAAATTATTCCCACCTTCTCGTGGGGTTGGATGGGGGAAACTGTTCTGGCCCAAGTCTTTCTAGGACAAGCTGGCCAGGCCTGATGTTCAGCTGGCAGGAATTTGTAACTCGTTCAAGGTGCTGGCAATAACTCGCCTTCTCTTTGTGAAAGACACCGTGCGATCTTTAGCATCCACCAATTGATGCTGGCAAATAGAACACCCAGTTTAACGTCCATCCGAGAGACGGCACACACATTGATGCCTCGCCCTACATATCAAACATCAGGATGGCAGTTTATAGCAGGGTCGCGATTCAAACCCACGTGTCAGTCTCTCATCCTGTCATTAGGCCCCGTTGGCCTTAGTCTGAAATGGGGGCTTATGGATTGGGTCGCGGCCATCCGTCCGCCCACAATCATATCTCGGAGATGTATAGACCAATTTTGTTCATACTTGGCACAAAGATAATACATGACGGTATACATATGCACATCATTTTGTTTCGCAATTCAATCAAAGATGGCCATTTGGTGGCAATTTTAGTTGTAAACTTGAACAATGCGACTGTGTTGCCAATATGCCTCCGCATAGACCCACAATGGGTAGATGCCCTCATTCACTGTCCTAAAACTAAAAAAGTTTGATTTAAATCCCTTCAGCTGTTTTCACATATCACATTTTCACCAGCCATGACAGGTTTCGCATCAATAGGTGAAGCGGTTTCAGAGAAGGGATTTTTTTTTAAATATCGGCTTTCAAGCTAATATGGCTGCCATACCACATGCCATATGACCTTGAAAATGTACACTCTGCATATGTATGGGCAGGGGATCACGTTTGTGAAGTTTTGTGTTGATTGGGCAACAATCAAATGAAAAATCAAATCAAATTTGTGAAGTTGTACTAGAATGAAACGTGTTGTTTGTTTTTCGATCCAAGATGGCAGCCAAACCACGTGACCTTTGACATCATCATTTTCAAACTATATGCAACAGTGGTGTTAGATGATATTTGTAAAATTTCGTATCGATCGGGTAAGCAGTTTCAGAGATATAACTATTTAATATTTTCCTTCAATCCAATATGGCTGCCACTCCATGTGACCAATGATGTTTTCATGATCATCTTTTAATCGCCATGCCTAGTCAATGACACCCATAAAGTTTCGAGTCAATCGATGTCGTGGTTTGGGAGAAGATGCTTTTTGATGGTTTTAGGTCAAATCCAATATGGCTGCCAAACCATGTGACCTATGATGTCATAAATTTAATATTTCAATACGAATGTGTCATCGATCATGTGCATGCAATTTCAGATGTTTAGGATAAGGAATTTGATTAAAACATTTTTGGCTGGTATACCACTTTACCTATGTTGTCATCATTATTATGCTTTTTTCCCCTATTGGGAGTACTTGACAATGTGGCAAGTTTCAAATTTTTCCATTCAGCGGATTCCGAGAAATAATTTTTTCATTATTTGCATTTAACCCAAAATGGCTGCCATACCACATGACCTATGACGTCACAATTATCACAAAAACATTCTGCATGGGTATCACTCCTACCCTGAAAGTTTCGTCTCAATCGGACATATGATTGCTGAGAAAAACGAGGTTCAGCCCATACGGACAGACGGACAACCCAAAAACATAATGCCTCCGGCCACCTTCAGGGGCGCAGGCATATAAACCCAATGTTGAACACGTCTTCAACCATTTCTCAGACATGCATTTACCGATCTTGTTCAAAATTTGCAAACAGATAATGAATGCTGGCTTACATATGAATGTCATTTTTCTTTGAGATCAGATCAAATATGGCTGACTGGCGGCCATTTTAGTTGTTTAAAAAACCCGATATTGAACACGTCCTCAACCATTTCCCGGACATGCATTTACTGATGTTATTCAAAATACAAGAAAACAAACACGACATAATAACAATAACTGAAGCTTTTCGTGCTGTACTCCTCCTCAAGGCGATTCACAGCAAAAAGACCGGGACAATGAGAGATAGTGGATTTATAAGCATGTCTATGTAACAGCGACACCGATTGGTTCAGCAGTCATGACGTAATTGGCATTCTGAACACCCATTAGTTGACTCGGTCACAACTATCCCTGGCTCCGATTGGCTGGAATGGAGTTAATAGCGGTGACTCACCAGCATCAATACCTTGGAGGGAGGGGGGATGGGGCTTCCGCAAAGCCGGGGACTCACCATTTGCAGACATACCATGGATTTGCAGGACAACACCTTTAATCTTTCCATGTTGAAAGAGAATGAGAGAATGTAAAAAATCCATTTGAACCAATGGGTGTTATGGGGCCAAGCATTGTCATGCTGCAGAAAAACACCGGTAGTGAGTTGTGCATGACGTTTTGATCTGATTGCTGGTTTCAGATGATTTTTAAGGAGGTCGCAGTATGATGCACTGGTGACTGTGGTCCCTCTGGGCATGTAATGCTCTACAAGTAGGGCCGGCTATCCCAGAAGAGCGTCAGCATCACTTTTCCAGCGTTAAGACTGGGAAATCACGAATGGCAATCGAGCTTACTTTGAGGCGTTATTCAATGGTGGATTTGACTATATATATATCTATATATATATATATCTGTGCAGCGTCTGTCCTGTCCTGTGTTGTGTTGTGTTGTCACTGAACTACTTTCTCAAACTTTTGTGAAATCGTACCAAACTTCTGGAATGCACATATCTCTCCTGTCGGTATGTCCTAATGGTATTTTTTTTGAAAAAATTTCCAATTATTTTTTTGGGGGAATTATTTTGGGAATTATTTTTTTCCAACTTCAATTGTTTATAAAATATGATATCACGTATATTACAAATACATTTGTGCAAAATAATTGTTTGAATTATGACTGGTTTAAACCATGACAAAACGGCAACTCGGGTACAGTCATTTATCTATACTAGGGCATGCCCGTACTATATATATATCTAAAATTATATCCCCCCCCCCCTCTATTTACATGAAATGGTTTGGTCCATTCGCAAAGCCAAAGCGGACGGCTTGCGAGTACGGTGACAATCCCCCCCCTCTATTTACATGAAATGGTTTGGTCCAAAGCGAACGGCTTGCGAGTACGGTGACAATCCCCCCCTCCCTCTATTTACATGAAATGGTTTGGTCCAAAGCGAACGGCTTGCGAGTACGGTGACAATCCCCCCCCCTCTATTTACATGAAATGGTTTGGTCCAAAGCGAACGGCTTGCGGAGTTTGGTAAAGAAATCGCCATAGCTCGGTAACTACTTGTCCGATTAATTTAAAACCTTGAAAAGGCACATCCTCGGGTCCCCAGCAATATACCTGGCAAGTTTCAAGTATATCGGACCGGTAGTTGTCGAGAAACAGCGGTCGCATACACACAGACACACACACACACAGAGATTACTGGAATTATAGATAGATATCGACACATCTGGGCAGTGTCTGTGTTGTCACTTAACGACTCCCTCAAACTTTTGTTTCCGTGGTTGTGAAGTGTTTTTAATAACGTTGTGGTGGTTTTGAATCACGTGGTGGTGAGGTATTTTGAATTATGTGGTGGTGAGGTGTTTTTAAATGACGTGGTGGTGAGGTGTTTTTAATTTTGTGGCTGTGAGGTGTTTTTATTACGTGTTTTATGGCTGTGAGGTGTTTTTATTACGTGTTTTATGGCTGTGAGGTGTTTTTACTTTCGTGGTGGTGAGGTGTTTTTATTACGTGTTTTATGGCTCTGAGGTGTTTTTATTACGTGTTTTAAGGCTGTGAGGTGTTTTTAATTTTGTGGTGGTGAGGTGTTTTTATTACGTGTTTTATGGCTGTGAGGTGTTTTTATTACGTGTTTTAAGGCTGTGAGGTGTTTTTAATTTTGTGGTGGTGAGGTGTTTTTATTACGTGTTTTATGGCTGTGAGGTGTTTTTATTACGTGTTTTATGGCTGTGAGGTGTTTTCAATTTCGTGGTGGTGAGGTGTTTTTAATTTCGTGGTGGTGAGGTATTTTGAATTACGTGGTGGTGAGGTGTTTTGAATTATGTGGTGGTGAGGTGTTTTGAATTACTTGGTGGTGAGGTGTTTTGAATTACTTGGTGGTGAGGTGTTTTGAATTACGTGGTGGTGAGGTGTAATCGTCCCAAACTTCCAGTCTGCACCTACCCCTCCCCTATGTATGTGCAGAGGGGTTCTTTCTTGAAAAAAAAACATTCGACCTAAATCTTCAACCTAAATTGCTTATAAAAATGTAATATCACAAACAAAACAAATACATTTGTGCAAAGTAATTGTTTGTATTATGATTGGTGTAAATCATGACAACACAACCACTCAGGTACAGTCATTAGCCTCAGCTAAAATAAGCCCGTTCCTCAGTATCGACGTACGCTCGCCTCACCAAGCTAGTATATATATATATATATATATATATATATATATATTTATACATGCGGGGGAGGAAAAATAGAGGAAGAAGAAGCGGGAGATTTACCTGTCGGTCTTGCGCGCAGGCGTCTTCACCCTGCAAATTAATAAATCACACGAAACGGAATTTATTTGGGCCACTTAAAGAGGCACTTGGTGGAACCACTTTTCGATCCGATGAAGAGGTCCAAGAGGCGGTGCACGAATGGCTACACAAGCAGCCAATTTATTTTTTTTCTAGTGCATCCAGGCCTTAGTAAAGTGCTGGAAAATATGCATTGAACGCAATGGAGATTATGTTGAAAAAGAACACAATTGTTACACATGTTGTTAAAAATATTTTACGGTTAGTTATTGACTTCCCCTCGTATATATGTATGTATTATTATATGTGTGTTTGTGTGTGTGTACATGTGTGTGTGTACATGTGTGTATGCATGTGTGTGTGCATGTGTTTATGTGTGTTTTGTTAATGTCCGGCTTCCTTCTTGTAACTACAGTTTAGTTCCTGGTCTTTATCTTGATTATAAAGAATGTAACATCACACTCTTCGTGAGATTTTCTACAAACTGGCTTGAAAAGCAATCCTGGATTAGATCTATAAATCTATCCGTAGCAAATTAAAATCTTCCAAACCAATACCCATTTTCAATACCCTTTCCACGGACCTTTCTGAATTCGGCACAGACCTCTCTTTCCTGGCCCTTCTTCATACCAAGAGCCATATAGACGCATCCTACAAGTATCCTAGTATTCTTACAATATCCAAACTCAATTCAAATATCACCGTCTACACCTCTCCTTAGTGGCATTCTTTACTCTCCACACAATATTGTATTTTACCGACATTGCCACATCGCCTTCTACATTCCCTTTCCTATCACACCTATACATCTTGTGGCCTTCAATTCATGCCCTCCATTCTTCAGAAGGACATTAAGCCTGATATCTGCGAGCATTCGTTCGTCGATGTTAAAAAATCCCATGTGTTCGATGTAAATGTGTATCGTACACCACGACCTGGTGAAAGCCTGCACTACAAGACATAAATCGTAAAAGTGGGGGAATTAATGGACAGGTTCTTTGCTCATTTTCCTAATTTTCCCTGGTTCCATCACCTGAGATATGCCTTGCGGCCATCTTGATTTTTCCGACAAGGACTCCGACAAAGGTTAAGGCCCGAAACATCAGCTTCTCTTCTCCCCACGGAGAGTCTGCCACCATTTAAGGTATTCTATTTCTTTTTGTTATAAAATTAGGAGCTTATTTTGTGAAGTTATGAAAGGATTTTGGGTTTGGCATGCGTACTTGTCTCATCTGAACCAAGGGCACATTATTCTGGTATCACAGGTTCAAATGCTGCATTTTCTGTTTAAATAAAATAAAATAATTAATTATTTAAAATAAAAAATTGGATAACTGTTTAAATAAAATTGTCGAAACAACTCCTCCAACTTCTCAGTCAACGAATTGAGAATCTCCACTTCTATTATTGTATTTTTTCAGCCAAGTAACGGTAGAAAAAAAGGCTCCAAGACAAATTACCTTAAGAATTTCAATCAAACTCGACCTTTAGCATGACCTGGCCTAATTCAACTAACCTACATGGGGATTTGTAATCTCTTCTCACACCAACTTGGATCTGAAACCTCTATTTCTATTCGTTTATCAAGGTCTGTCTGGATTGAGTACATCCAGAAGAGAAGGAGAATGAATCACAAACAAACCTACCGTGGATTGTGCAGATGATCCTGCAGGGCCTTTTGGAGACACTTCAGAGAGTCCTTTGGACAGAGAACACAAAAATTTGAATTAGCACAATTCACAGTGAAATGCAAAATAGAATGGTTTGTTAATGCTTTGTTGTACACTGCAATATTGTAAGCCATATTTCGATTTTTCTTATCATTTTAAGGTTCACCGTGAATTTAGGTTGAGAGGATTTTATATTCGCCATTGAGGTTCTAGTCCGAGTTCGACTCCCGGACACACAATAATGTGTTATCTTGGTGTTTCTCATGCTGGGCAACAACTGGTGGAAGTTAAAGATCCTATGGCACACTTAGAAAAGGGTAGGACATTGTGTGTCGATATCATGACCAAATTCGAATCTTTTGCTCTACTCTACAAAGGGCTTTTGCATCATTGCCATAGCTGTAGTGCCAGAAAATGATGCAAACCAACAACCAGGTGGAGAAGATGCACGGTTGAACGAGAACGGCGCAAGGTAGAGGGCACACCTCCACTAGGCTGAGCAGTTTACGTTTTGTTTCCCACTGATAGGCCGGATCTGGTTTGGGACCTGAACCAAAATCGAATCCGCTTATTCTTGTCACCGAAACATCTCATCCACCAAGTGCTGTCATAATCCGTCCACAACTTTTTGAAATATCATCTTGCATAATTATCATTTTTGGCCCTATCTCTCAATGGTGAAGAATCACTTTTAAAATGCAAGTTTCCGGATCCAGATCTGCACCAAAATCTAATAATTTCGTCTTTGTCACACTCCCAAAATGTCCACAAAATTTTGTCCGAATCCATAACTTCTTGCTGGTGGTGGTTGGTGTGCAGCCTGTTTGGGGCGTTGCATCATCTTTCTGGGGGCGCCGCAGCCGCCTCTCCATAACCAATCATCTGGTGCTCATTTTGCCGACCTCGGTAGGATGACAGGATGAGTCAACCCTCCTGGCGTTAATTCAACCTCACGACAGGTGCTCAAACCCAGGACCCCAAGATCTCAAGCCAGCCACCTTAAGCGTTAAGCCAACACCAGGCTTGTAAGATATCCTTCTCACAGACAGACAGATTTATTGGTTCACGAGTTATCAAGTGACCACTATATTCGTCATGTGTGTGCGTCTGTCTGTGTGTGTGTCTGTCTGTCCGCAGCAGAACTACCCGATGATATCATCCGATCTTGATGAAACTTGGGTGGGAGGTTGATATCATGATCTAGTTGTGTCCTGCCTAGAGTGGGTGTATTGCGCCCATTGTGGGCGGAGCCACGCCCGAAAAAGGTGTCTTTTTAGGGGGTAATCGAGTTCAAGCTTCATCTTCTCCGAGGGAGTTGGTGGAATCTGACAGGGGTTTCAGTATTTGGTTAGGCCAATGTCATGTGTCTAGCCCCACGGAGCTCCATTTTTTTTTTTTTTTTCATTTCATTTTTCACCCAATTTTCGGTATTGTGTAGCTAACTAACCTCATAACTGATTATACATTATTTTCTATCTCATTTCAAGGTCAGTAACCTTCATTTTGCCATTTCCGGGCCTGGCCTGTCCGGGCCTGTTTCGGTTATAGTCCGTCCTTTGTCATTGAATACCGCTCGCTCGTGAACCATCGTCGTCTCTTGACTTGTCTTTATGCCGTTGTTAAAGTACAGATGTGTTTTAAAGTTGCATCCCATTTGTTCCCCACGCTTTTTGGAAAATGAAAAACGGGGAGACATTGTAATTGGCTACGTCTGTCCATCCGTCCGTCACACTATCTCCTCCTAACGGTTGTGCAGAGATTCACCAAACTTGGTAGTTATGATCACCACATGGCAAGAAGGTGCGAGAACAGTATCATTTTTGGCTCTGCACCCTGGGGCGGGGTAAAAGGTTCTAATTCCAAAAAATGCAATTACGGGCACATTTTAAAACCATTTTTAATGAAACTTTGTATAAGCAATCAACATTAGGAGGTGCAATACATATGTAACTTTTTTTTGGATTTGACCCCAGATCGTGCCCCAGGGGGTGGGGACTTGGTGTCACAGGGGCCAAAATGGTGAAAAAAAATTAACTAAAAATTTGATATTTGGGCATTCCTGGTGGAACTTGTTTCCATCTTTCATAGTAAGGGAAACATATGAAAATCTGTTAACTAAATTGTTACCCAAAAATTTCTTCACCAATATGTTTGTAAAGGTGTGTAATAACATGTGTTAAAATGTTGAAGGTCAACTCCCGTGGGAAACCCAGAAAAAAAGCGGTTGAATTCGGGTACCGAAAAATTATTTTCGAGAATTTTTATTTTTTTAAATCGGCCCTTAAGTAACTTATGAGGGGTCAAATAAGGGTTTTTCATGATTCTGAGTTGATTGTTAACATTTATATTTCACCACACACTCCTTTGTGGAAAAATAATTTCTAAATATATCTCATTTTCTACTTTGCAGGACATGGAGTCTAGCAATATGGATGAAGACGTTACTCCACCTGTGCTCAATTGCTTCATCTGTGCACGCTCGGATACACCAGCTGAAAGGCTCATACAGGCAACTCCAAAGGGATACTCAACTTTATTGAAACAAGCAGAAACTGTCGAAAATGTTACTGTTGTGGAACGTATGAAGGAGGCTCAAAAGGAAGGAAAACTGAGGTACCACCAGAAGTGTAAAAATGATCTGTACAACAACTTTGTTGCAACCACCAAGAAGTCAGCTCAAGCATCAAAGGCAGAGAAAGAGTCATCAAAGTTGAAGAGAAGACGCACTACTTGTGAGTTCAGTTCATCAACTGGCTGCAGTTCTAGAAGATCACAGTCAGTTGACCTCCTGTATAAGGATGTATGCATTCTTTGCAACCAACCAGCCCAGCTCTACAAAAATAATCCAGCACAAGCTAGAAAGAAATACAGAGTGCCAGATAATTTGACTGCAGATACACTGAAGGCAAGCTTGCTGAAGACAGCACGGAGTCGCGGGGATGACTGGGGCACTGAAGTCACTGGACGCCTGGAAGGGATCAACGACTTGGTAGCAGAAGAAACACTGTACCATTTGCGATGCAAACTTATGTTTGCGAGAGGTGACAGTTTGTCCAAGACTGATGAGGAAGGAAAAAGGAAGAGAGGACAGAGGAGTATTGATGAGGAGCGAGAGGCAGTTTTTATTGAATTCTGCGAATGGTTAGACTCAGAATTAGAGCATGGGGTAATGAACATGGACCAAGTCCATGAAAAGCTGCAGGAGTTTGATCATTCACCAGAGAAGAGCCTTTCTTATTCAAAGCATTGGCTAAAGATAAAACTTCTAGAGAAATACGAAGACACCTTGTATTTCACAACACAGGAAAGAAGGGCAGATGTACTCTGTCTCAAAGATGGCACCGACAATATTCTGCGAGCGCATCATGCTAATCTTGACCATGGAGATGAGAAGACTCAGATCATAAAGACGGCACTCAAGTTCATATCCAATGATATTGCCTTGATTGATTTAGGTCCAAAGTCATACCCCACCACACACAGTATGACTGACATCGATAGTCAGCTGACACTTGTTCCTGCAAGCCTTCAGATGTTCTTGAGACCGATTGTCAAGACAGACGAAAGAGTTGCCGTTTGGGGGCAGAATTTTATTAAGGCCTGTCGACCTCGGTCTGGAGTATTGCCACACCAAATGGGGCTTGCCATACAACTTGATCATAGATTTGGGTCAAAATGGATGCTCAACAAGTTCCACCGGCTGGGATACACTGAGTCTTACACGGAGACACAAAACTACAAATACTGCTTCCTTAATAGTAGGAGTGGAGATGATGTTCCAGATACTTCTGGCACTCTTGACACCATTGTGGAGGAAACCGATGAACAGATCAATGATGAGGTTGCGGTTGATGCTGCGCTTGAGGATCAATCAGTGATGACAGCCAAAGTGCCAGCCAGTGAAAGTGAATTGTCAAGTAATGATCAGGTGGTCTTTATGGAGGTTGGGGAAACAAACAATGCAGTCACTCAGTTTGTTGGAGACAATATAGATTTAAACATTGTCTCTATTCACGGAAACACTCCCTTTCACTCAATGGGTTGGATCGAAGTCGCCTCTCCGGCACCACCTTTGCCAGATCCACAGACAACAGCAGCTTTCCCCCGGGTGAAGTTGAAGGCACTCGACAAAGCTAAGATCCTGAGAGGAACTGAAGTAAAGATTATTCCATTTACGAACAGGAAACAGATAGGAACGAACGCGATCATGTTTCTCCCCCTCGCTGAGCTTTCCTCCCCCTCGCTGAGCTTTCCTCCTCCCTGGCTCATGATCAGCCACTCCTCACTCCAGGTGACATACTCTGGGCAGCGGGGTGGGTGATCAAAGCCAACGATCCTGAGTTCCCACACTCCAACTTGAATGGCTGGATGAAGAGAATCCATGCTAATGATGCAAAGCAGAGCACACAGATCGAGTTCCTCCCAGTTATTGAAGGAGACCCTAATGACCTCAACACCATCTTCACCACTCTGAAAGAGTGCATACGGCGCGCTGGGGTCGCTATAGTGACCTTTGATCTTCCGATTTGATCATACATCCTTATACAGGAGGTCAACTGACTGTGATCTTCTAGAACTGCAGCCAGTTGATGAACTGAACTCACAAGTAGTGCGTCTTCTCTTCAACTTTGATGACTCTTTCTCTGCCTTTGATGCTTGAGCTGACTTCTTGGTGGTTGCAACAAAGTTGTTGTACAGATCATTTTTACACTTCTGGTGGTACCTCAGTTTTCCTTCCTTTTGAGCCTCCTTCATACGTTCCACAACAGTAACATTTTCGACAGTTTCTGCTTGTTTCAATAAAGTTGAGTATCCCTTTGGAGTTGCCTGTATGAGCCTTTCAGCTGGTGTATCCGAGCGTGCACAGATGAAGCAATTGAGCACAGGTGGAGTAACGTCTTCATCCATATTGCTAGACTCCATGTTCTGCAAAGTAGAAAATGAGATATATTTAGAAATTATTTTTCCACAAAGGAGTGTCTGTGGTGAAATATAAATGTTAACAATCAACTCAGAATCATGAAAAACCCTTATTTGACCCCTCATAAGTTACTTAAGGGCCGATTTAAAAAAATAAAAATTCTCGAAAATAATTTTTCGGTACCCGAATTCAACAGCTTTTTTTCTGGGTTTCCCACGGGAGTTGACCTTCAACATTTTAACACATGTTATTACACACCTTTACAAACATATTGGTGAAGAAATTTTTTGGTAACAATTTAGTTAACAGATTTGTGAAATATCTCATAAAATGCCCTTACTATCAATTTTGCTTGATGTGGGAAGTGTGGGAAATTGCGATTTCATGCCATGACTTTCTAAGAGAGCAAGCAGTGTAATCTGGCATCAAGGAACTTCCAAGAAAACAAGCCACTTACGACCCATAGTCCAGGCAGGAATTTGGAATTTAGCCAGGGTTCCGGCAATGGCTCGCTGAGTCTTAGCAAAGGACACCATGGGATCCTTAACGTCCACCAACTAATGCTGGCAGATCGGACACTCAAATGAGTAAATCTGTGGGACGGCACACATATAGATGTTTCACCCTGTTTGTGAAACCCCAGGATGACAGTTTATAGCTGTGCTGGGATTCAAAACCCTGGTTAGATAACTCAGAGGTGAGTACGCATTCCTCCAAACTATCATATCAGCCAATAGGAAGGTACATTGCCCGAGAGTGCTTTTACCATACATTAGTAAACGATTTTCAAAACTTAGTGTGAAAACCATACCATGTGATGCTTGTTGAGTCACTGCAGGCCTCGACCACTGATAGTTCTTAAACGATTCTTTACTTGTTTTTGTGCCATCATCCTTGGACAGTGGGTCTAAACATTCAAAGACATTTGTCTGCAGCAGTGAGTGCTGGGTACTGCCCTTGGCCGGTGCAATCGGTGCATTATTTTGCTTTGGTCCACTTTCATAGTATTTGGTTGACACATCAGCCATGGGCAGTGATGATGCTTGTACAGTGTTCAGGAAATCCAAAGCTGGGCTCTTTGTGAAAGCACCAGTAAAGATTGAAGAACTTCCCTGAATAGCTTGCGGGTATCTAGTCGATTGGTTTTGGCCAAACTCGGTTATCAAAGGTAGGCCACGCTCCGGGAAGGCTTGCGAAGTGCTCAGTAAAAAGTCTTGTGAAGGTCTGTTGGTCAATGCTGAGTTTTGTCCTTGAGCATTTTGCAGGAATCCCAGTGCAGCACCACCCATTAAGGCTTCAGTTGAAGATGGTGCAAGGCCTAATGGCCATGACATAGTACAAGGAGCTGCATGTGAGGCTGAAGTCGTTAAATCAATATGCTGTTGAGCAAAAGAGTTTTCTCCAGAGATGGTGAGCTTATTGACGAAAGGGTTTCCATTCGAGGAGCCACATATTGAAGATTGAGACAGAAAGAAATCATTGGTTGAAGTCGTTTGTGGCCTGTCTTCTGAGTATGAGAGTGGTGGTTGAGGAACTTCAGAATGGATGTTTTGAAACAACTCTACTTGTGACTCGGACAGTTGGGAACCTGTAAAAGACCACACAAAATCACATGTATGACAAAAAGAAGAAGCGTCCTCCGTCCGTCATGCGAAGGAGAAGCAGGACGTCAAACTTTAATGTTATGGTTCCTGCTGTCGTAGAATAATAAAAAAAAGTACTGTTGCAAAGTTACGAATCAATTTACTTGGTTATAATGCTAATAATACATTCACTTGAAACAAAATTTTGTGTCCGTTTAATCATAATTATGACTGTTTTAGAAGCCCGCCTTTCAGTGATTGAAGAAGAAGAAGCGTGCATTGGAGCTTAATGCAGCGGTCCCATCGGTAATATTTATTAACTTCAACAGCAGGAACCCTTTAAAATGACTCAGAGAGAGCACACAAAATTATATATTATTATACTTCTCGAAGCAACAGAAAAATATATAAAAGTACATGGACAGACACAAACAACATCAACAACCAGAGCCCTGACAGCAACAGCAACAACACCAAGTATGTGTTATGAAAGATCCTTTTTTCATGTGTTTCACTTCATATTACATCCTCATTGAGATTCACAGATAGAAATTCAATATGTTCACGAAGTACACCCCGCTGTCTTTTGATTAAATCCGTCAGCGAAGCGACAGATATAGGCATTCCTAGTCCTACAAAAGTGTGGAGTGTTTTATTATCTTATATTTAACTCATTATCATACATTAAATTCATCATCCTCCACCATTGCTCTCAGACATCACATTTTACCACTGTTGCAATTCATCACTACATACAGTCACATGAAAAAGTAAGTACACCCCATGTAAAGTTTTGACTTTTTCAACATATTTCAACATAGAGCTATTTGATCTTCATTTCAACAATATTGATAGATAAAGGTGATATAATATAACAAATATCATGAAACATTTACATTTTGTCGTCCATTGTATAATTTAAATAAACATAAATGCAAATTTGCATGTGGAAAAAGAAAGTACACCCCGACATTTATCACTACTTCAAACACCTAAAATTTGAATCAGGTGCACCAGCTCAGGTGCAAATGATTAGAACATCGTTAGAGAGGATCTTGGAGGAACCTGTCTTATTTAAACCTCAGACATTTAGTTTGGTTTGCTCTTTGTTGTTGAAGTGTGCGGCGTCACCATGCCTAGATCAAAAGAGCTCTCTGAGGCCTTCCAAAATAAGGTTATAGATGCCTATGAGTCTGGGAAGGGATTTCAAAAGATCTCCAAACAATTTGAAATCAATCATTCGACTGTCCAGAAGATCATCTACAAGTGGAGAAGATTCCAAACAACTGCCAACTTGTTCAGGCCAGGCCGCCCCAGGAAGTTCAGCCCGAGAGCAGACCGCAAGATGCTGAAAGAAGTCTCGAAGAACCCCAGAATGTCATCACGGGACCTACAGGTAGCTCTTGCCACTGTTGATGTCAAAGTGCACGAGTCTACCATAAGAAAGAGGCTGCACAAATTTGATCTACATGGGAGGTGTGCCAGGAGGAAACCTTTGCTGTCCAGAAAGAACATCAGGGCAAGACTAAAGTTTGCCAATTAACACCTAGGCAAAGACCAGCACTTCTGGAACAATGTGCTCTGGACAGATGAGTCAAAGGTAGAGCTATTTGGCCACAGTACCAGAAGACATGTTTGGCGAAAACCAAAGACAGCATTTGACCACAAGAACCTGATACCAACTGTAAAGCATGGTGGTGGAAATATTATGGTTTGGGGCAGCTTTGCTGCATCAGGGCCTGGGCAGCTCATCATCATAGAATCCACTATGAATTCTTCATTGTACCAGAGGGTGCTTGAGGATAATGTGAGGCCATCTGTCGGAAAGTTGAAGCTCAACAGAAGGTGGATCTTGCAACATGACAATGACCCTAAATATACCAGTAAATCCACCAAGGAATGGCTGAAAAGAAAGAAATGGAGGGTTCTGAAATGGCCAAGTCAAAGCCCGGATCTAAATCCCATCGAGATGTTGTGGGGGGATTTGAAACGAGCTGTGCATGCAAGAAACCCCTCAAACATCGCACAGCTGAAAGAATTCTGCATGGAGGAGTGGGCAAAAATTTCTCCCAGTCGATGTCAGAGACTGGTAGACAGTTATAAGAAACGCCTACTTGAGGTTGTTTCTGCCAAAGGGGGCAATACCACCTATTAGAGCCAAGGGTGTACTTACTTTTTCCACATGCGAAATTTGCATTTATGTTTATTTAAATTATACAATGGACTACAAAATGTAAATGTTTCATGATATTTGTTATATTATATCACCTTTATCTATCAATATTGTTGAAATGAAGATCAAATAGCTGTATGTTGAAATATGTTGAAAAAGTCAAAACTTTACATGGGGTGTACTTACTTTTTCACGTGACTGTACCTCTCTATGCCCAATGTTACAATACATAAAACATCACTATTCACAACAAATGGCATCTAGATCTACAACTGGTGATTCCCTCTGATTAGTTGATGGATGGCTGAATGGACATGTCCTTCAGCTGTGGAGACCACAGCGCATTTCTTCCTGACGTTTGTACACCAAGCTGTCGAGCTCAGACAAATGGTGAAACAAATATTCATGGTTCGTAAGTTGTGTTCTCCAATGTAACTGCAGATAACCAGCACTAGGGGTTAACCCAGAATGGGATACTGGGACAGTGTATCATGTATGGCAGTTTGTCTCTGAAGAAGCTTCGGTCAATTAGCCAGTCTTTTTTTTTGGAAAGTGGCATTTGAGACTTAACATCCTCATCAGTTGATGGTGTAGTGCCTCAACTTTTACCAATGGGTATGACCCTGCAGATGCCAAGCAAGTTTTCTTTTTCAAATATATTACAAACACAGGTGGGAGAGGTGACAAAAATTAAGAAATAAGGGAGAACAATAGTCATCCGTAGGCCATCCCCTCCTGGATGGATCCGTATGAGGTGACTCGCGGGGTCCCCTGCCCGGGCTTGAGCATACTCCCAAATGTGTTGTGTTACACGGCCTGTACCAGCATGTTTTTATAAACACTATACCGGTAATCGAACATTACTCATGGTGTGCTCACCTTGGCTCACCTGCTACTCCAGACACAACAGTACGGTCTCACTCACACATTGCTAGTGCTGTCCTGGCACTCTCCCAGCACTATCCTTGCACTCGCTATCTCACCAGCTAGTACAGGCCCAATAACAGTATTCTCTTGCACTGGGTCTCCGTCGCTGTGCTCGGGATCAAAGTACACCAGGAGTCATTGTCTTATGCACCAGGACTATCTCTGCTGACTTTTGGTAGGCCGCCCGTCCGATATCGGACTTGTTACAAGCCCGAACGATCTGGTCTCTGCTGTCTCTGCAGACCTGTTTCAGGCTCGACAATACTCTCCTGGATTACCTACAGACCAACCAAAAGCTTTACATCTCAAGCTCTGAAATATTTACACTTATCATTGGTTGGCTAATGGCTGAGCACCTGTCTACTGAGCAGAAGGTTGAGCCGTTGCCTGTTGCGCTAATCCGCAATTGCTGACACCAACTGCTGTCTTTGAACGATGCTCCAATGCAAAGTTATTGTCCCCATTTTTAAGATCATATGACACCTTGACAGCAACAGTAGCAAAACTAACGCTATTTCTGGCAGGGAAAGAAAGAAGCGAAGGTAAAGTATAAATAGTAGGAAAATAAAATTTGAACACCAGCATAGAGGGAAAATAGCAAAACAAGAAATGCCAAAAAAAAACATTGTAAAGCATTTCCATAGTTGGTGGGTTCTGCTATATCTAAAGATCACATGGAAGAATGAATTCAAATGGAAAACATTCTCGAGTATGGAAGTGGCAGCAACCTTTACTCGGTGGAGGGATGAGGCTTTGATGGTTAGAAAAGGAAGCCATGTTTTCTAAGACAAATGTCATGATGACACAAGGTAGAAGGCCTCTGCTCTTTTTGCAAACTACAATTCCAGCTCAGCAAAATATTTTTTTCTGAAGCATTCAGTGTTCTGTTCAATATGTAATTTCCCTTGAGATCTTACCGGCAACAGCAAAAACATCGACAGACTTGCTGCCCTCTTGTAAGAGGCTTCCATCTGGTGATCCTGTCTTGAACAAATCTGCCGAAAGAATCTCCACAAAATCTGGCACCTAAAGGCAACATCACGTGATGCAAGCATCCCAGTGATTTTTTAAAACGTTATCCTGGAAAACGGATTCAGTGCAACAATATAATTACATATATATACAGTACATACATGTATATATCTATCTTCTACTGTATAAGAGAGCCGTTGGTCTGTTGGTGTGTGTCGCCATTTTTCTCAGAGATGGATGAACGAATCTTCGTCAACTTCCAGAGGTTCATCAGTGAATGCCTCGGGAGTGTTTTAGGCCAAAAATTTTTTTTTTTTAAACCCTTGTTTTTTTGTATTATTAAAAAATCCCTCTATTGTACCTAAGCCTTTTTTATTACTGACAGTTATATACAAGTATAACTTTATCTGGGAGGGTAACGTATGCTATGTGACTGCAGCCTCATTCAGGATCCTGGGGGGCTGGAGTAGGGGTGTAAATTCTCTATGTAAATGTGTAACGTGTAGCGCCACCTGGTGATGGTAGCAGAGGTTTTTTTTTTTGTTTGTTTTTGTTTTTGTATACAAGATCGGAGGCTCGTGAAAGAGCTAACATAAATCACACAAAAAGACAAACCGACACACAAAACACAAAAAACAAGGGGAGCGGCAGACAAGATGGGGAGAGAGGGGGAAGGACACAAACACAACATTTGAGAGCAGGAACATCGGGAGGACTTGGGGGGAGGTGGGAGAGGAATAAAACATATGAACACTGCAAAGACTCTGGGGTGAATTACCGGGGGTAGAAAAGATCAAGGTTTTCGATGGGGGAAGATAAGAGATGGTGGTGAACAGCTGTTTTAAAGACCTGGAGGGACGAGTGGGATTGAAGGGAGTGGGGGAGTTTGTTCCAGAGGCGGGAGAAAAGGGGAATGAAAGAGTGAAGGTGAGCAGAGAGCCTAGACTTTGGCAGTTTAACCATAAGAGGGTTGCAGGCAGATCTTGTGCGACCTGAAGGAATATTGGGGGGACAGAGCACAGAGAGAGCTGGGGGAGCAAGGCCGGAGAGGAGTCGGTAGAAGACAGAAAGACCACCAACCTGCCTGCGGTGAGTGAGTGAAAGGCCCTCGGAGTTGACTTCATCGCAGGAGATTCCAATGATTCCGAAAGCTTTGGCCTCAACAGCGTGAAGCCGAGCAAGGTGTGAGGCAGGAGCACCAGCCCAGAGGGGGGAACAGTATTCCATTGAGCTGCGGATGAAAGCCTTGTATGTGGTGAGGAGCTCAGGTGTGCCAAGGAAGGACTTCGCACGACGGAGGATGCCCAGTCGGCAACTGGCTTTGGAGGCCAGCTTGGAAATGTGGTTTTCCCAAGAAAGATCATGGCAGATAGTGAGACCCAAAAGCTTGAGCGACAGAACTTCTTGGAGAGGATTGTTGAGAAAGTAGATGGGAGGGTTTTCCAGTCGGTCCTTTCGGAGAGACATTGTAAGAGTGTAAGATTTGTCAGGATTGAAAGACATGTTCCACTTGTTTGACCAGTCTGTGATTTTGTCCAGGTCTGCAGAGAGTGAGGAGGCTGCAGACTGCCGATCTGAGGGATGAGGAATGGAGCGGCAGATAGTGGAGTCATCAGCAAAGAGATAAGAGAGGATTTTCCAGAGAGTCAGAGAGATCATTGATGAAGACCAGAAATAGCACAGGGCCCAGAACACTACCTTGGGGAACTCCAGCCAGAACAGGAAGGGAAGATGAGAGAAATCCTTTCAGGGCCACACGTTGCCTACGACCAGAGAGGAAATCCGCAAGCCATGAGTGGAGATTTCCCTGAATACCATCGGAGGTGAGTTTGGTGAGCAGAGCTGGGTGCCAGACCGTATCGAAGGCACGTGATATGTCAAGTGAGACAGCTCTGATTTCATGTTTGGCATTGAGGACCTCCATCCATTGTTGACAGCAGAAGCAACATGTCCAGAGTAGAATGACCTGGTCTGAATCCAAATTGATGATCAGAGATCAAGCCATTGGAGAAGAGGAAGGATTTGATATCCGAAGCAATGATGGATTCCATGACTTTGCTGATAATTGGGAGCAGGCTGATTGGTCTGTAGTTGCAAGGATCTGTTTTTGCACCTTTTTGTGTAAAGCGGTAATGTTTGCTGATTTCCAAGATGCTGGCAGATGACCTTGAGCAAAAGAGAGGGTGAAAAGAACAGAGAGAGGGTGAGATAGAGCGGCAGAGCAGGATTTTAGGACCCGAGGGCTGATGCCATCTGGTCCAGTTGCAGAATCAGAGTCGAGGTTTGATAAAAACTTCTCCACCTTGTCAGGAGAGAAGGACACAGAGTCCAGGAGCAGTTGGGTTCGACTGGGAAAGGTGGGAACAGAGAGAGATGGGTTTGGGACACAAGATTTGGAGGCAAACACAGAGTTGAGGCATTCGGCTTTGTCACGTGCGTTGTCAACTGTGTAGCCATTTGAGGTAAGGGAGGGGATGGAGGGGGAACAAACACCAGAAACGGATTTGACCAGACGCCACCAGGATTTGGAGGAAGGACAGGTTTGAGAGTTCAATCTTGAGTGTGGAGAGATAGTGCTTCCTGGCACTGCTGAGGGTTGAAACACACTTGTTTCGAGCTTGGTGGAAGGAACTGAGATTGCCTTCAGTTGGATTTGCCTTCCAAGACGCAAAGGCAAGTTGTTTCAGGGCAACTGCCTCACCACAAGATTCAGTGTACCATGGACGGGAGGAAGGGTAAGACAACTGAAGACGAGATGGGATAAATCTGTGTATGAGAGAGAGCAGTTTGCTTTGGAAGAATTCCCAGGAAGAATTGATGTCAGAGGCATTAGAGATGGGAGACCAGTCCAGTTGATTGATGGCTGCTTGCAGACCGTGCCAGTCGGCCTGAGTGAAATGCCAGACTCGTCGGCGCTGAGGAGGCTCTCTGAGAATGGCCAGTGAGATGACCACTTTAACAAGCATATGATCAGAAGAACCGATTGGAGCAGAAGAAGAGCAGCAGACATTTGCAGGGAAGTTAGTCATAACCAAGTCCAGAAGAGAAGATACTCCATTGACTGAGATCCGGGTCGGGAAATTGACAGATTGTGTCAGTCCCAATGAGTCGCAGAAGTCCTTTGCTGAGGTGCCATGGCTGGTGAGAAATGAACCCACACCCAGCCAGCTGGCATGATGACAGTTGAAGTCGCCATATATGAGGAAGAGAGAGTTTGTATGAGTTGATAGAAGTTGGTCCATGTTGTCCGACAGAGAAATGTAAATGGAGTCATCACTGTTTGGAGGACGGTACAGAACACATATGAACAAAAGGTGGGAGCGGAGAGGAAGCCGTAGCCAGAGGTACTCCTGTGGGTGGGGTGGAGAGAGGGAAGTGCAGGGAGAGTGAGGAAGAGAGTTTTTGATAAAGATAGCCACCCCACCACCAGGACGAGGCTCAGGTCTATCGTACCGGAGGAGGGAGTAACCAGGAAGAGATATTAAGGAATCAGAGACATCTTGAAGGAGGAAGGTTTCTGTTAAGCAGATCAAATCTGGATTTTCAGAAGCAACCTGAATGGAGAGATCAATCAGGTTTGAGCGAAGGCCCCGGATGTTTGAGGTCCATACCGTTAGTGAGGAGAGAGGGGGAGCATCGGGTGCAGGACAGGGGAGGGGAGGGGTAGGGTCAGATGAAGGATGAGAGGGGGAGGTAGGAAGAGCAGTTGATAGTGTGTCAGAGATTACAGAAGAGTTACAAGAAAGGGAAGGATGAGGAGGACGAAAGGTTTGATGGTGATGGAATGAGGCACAGTGAGAGTTTGTTTGAGGGGGGGGGGGGGGGCAGAGGAAAGTCGAAGGTTGGGGGAGGTGGAGGTATGACATAGAAGGGAGACGAAGTGGGGAGGAGGCAGCTTTGAGAAGGAGGTGGGAGGAGGGAGAATTTGGGAGGGATGGTTGGGGGGGAGATTTGAAGGGGAGGGGCAAGGGGGGAGTTTAGAAAGTGGATGATTAATGAAAGATGAACATATTTAACAAATTGGGTTTGTTGTGATTTTCAAGTTAGCGATTCGTTTAAGAACGATGGAGGAGGGATGGAATGAATGAGAATTTAGAGCATGGAGTGATTTGGAATCATAAGAGATTGAATATTTTTTTTGAAATGGAATGAGTTGAAGAGGAAATTGAAAGGAGCCTTTTGAATAAGAAGAAAAACAGCGTGTTGTAATAAACCACTGAATAAAACACTGAAGGGGATTGTTGAAACATATTTAAACAGAACTGTGAAGAACAATCTTATATTCACAAAAATGGGGAGATGGGGAGAGGAAGCCAAGAACGACGACCACGAGTCACTTGAACAGGGCAAAAGCGTGCCGGGGTATTACAATTCTTGGGTAAAATACCAGGGGCAGAGAAAAGGCCCCTTTATATAAGGGCATGTGCCATATGGCTAAGTGTAGAAAATAAGCGACATTCCATAGCTTGTAGAAAATGCCAAACAATACAAAATAAGGGGCATTCAAAAAAATATCGTGTGCATGTTGGACTACCCTTGTGTTCTTAGGAGGAACCAAGTAATGCTCTAGGAAAGTTTATATAAAGGGGTGCCAATTTGATTCATACAGCTGCATGAAGAAGTAAATGTATTTTATTTGCCAGATGTAGGGCACCCCTTTTTATGAACTTTTCGAAAACATTACTTGGTTCCTCCTAAGAACACAAGGGCAGAAACATTGTTTACCTGTGAACGGTGAAATATCCCGTGAAACATTGTTTACCTGTGAATGGCGGCAGGATATCATGTGAAGCTGTTCACAATGTGAATGATCAGATATCCCGTGAAAGCGATGAAAACGCGAAACACACGGCAGCGAACGCAGGAGCAATTCATGTTCGCGGCTCGTAGAAGATGTTTTTTTTGCGTATGTCCAGCTGCTTTGTGCATGGCTGGTGAAAGATGGGTTTTATAAATGTGCCAAGCTCGAGGTTTGTGAATTTTTTTTTTGCACCCCCAAAAAACCGCGAATTCGCGGGACATTTTTCCTCGAAGAGAGATACAGGTCGCATTATATCATATACATATATATGAGAGTCAACTTCATTGGGACTCAGATTCCACTTTTCATGACTCACAAGATCACTGCTATTCATGCATTAAATATAAATTAATTTGTGCAAATTCTGAAGGTGTTGGAGAAATATGATCATGTGCCACGCCCTTTACAAAGCACCAGTGCTGTCAAAGCAGTTTCGTGGCTAAGGTTTGAATCCCGGATGGGTTGCCACTCTGACACAGGAAGTCAGAGAAGGAATTTGTAATTTGTGCATGGTGCCGGTGATAGTTTACCTACTCTTTTCAAAGGATACTATGAGATCTTTAACATCTACCAACTAATTTTGGCAGTGGGACATCCGGTTTAACAACCACCAAAGGGCGGAGCTTCCCTCTGTCTGTCTGCCTGCATGTCTGTCTGTCTGTCTGTCTGGTCTGAGCGGAGTTTTAAAATCAAATTGCCACCATTTTGTTTGCTCCATATATGTTTTCAGGCCTCGTAGACCTGTGGTGTGCAGGAACCATGGCAAGTTACATGTGTTGGTGCTGCTGTTCAGTGAATGGGTCTACATTTGGATATTTGGAGAGATGGGCATTTCCTGAGAATAATAAGGTTAGTGACGTGTTAGTGGAGTCTCTGGTTTTGATTTAATGAATGTTTAATTATTTTTGCGTGGTTCTGAGGCCTCAAGGCCATGACGGTTTTTCACAAATAAATGGGTCTAAAATTTTTTTTTTCAAGCAAATGATGCATTTCATTATATGCCTGACAATCAAAGCTCTTAGATTATATAGAGATTGAAGATGGTTTAAAAATTGAAGACATGACTAAAACTTTCCGGATGATAAATGTAAGTTTACAATGCTTGCGTATTCTGCCTCTCTCACAGATTTATCTCAACTCTAATTCGCCATCTGATTTCATTTTTTTACAGTCGCTAAGATGGTTTAAGACTTGGTTGAGGTAAACGGGGAGAAAATCGGACGAATATTGATGTTTTAAAAGGAAAAAACTTATTTTAATAGCTGTATTGAATGTATCTGGTTGGGTGTGATGCCCAGAGGGGGGTGAGGAAAGATGGGGGGGGGGGGGTGGGGGGAGGAAAGATGGGGGAGGAGTGGGGAGAGAGCAGGAGAGAGATGGGGGAAGGAAACATGGGGTAGTGGAGAGATGGGGGAAGGAGAGAGGGGGGGAGAGTGGGGAGAGAGGGGGAGAGGAGAGATGGAGGAGAGGAGAGATGGAGGAGAGGAGAGATGGAGGAGAGGAGAGATAGGGGAGAGGAGAGATAGGGGAGATGAGAGATGGAGGAGAGGAGACATGGGGAGAGGAGACATGGGGGAGAGGAGACATGGGGGAGAGGAGACATGGGGGGGGGAGAGAGGGGGGAGGAGAGATGGGGGGGAGGAGAGATGGGTGGGGAAAGAAGAGAGATGGGGGAGAGTTAAGATGGGGGGGGGGGGTTGGAAAGATGGGGGAGAGGAGAGATGGGGGGAGAGGAGAGATGGGGGGAGAGGGGGAGAGAGGGGAAAGAGAAGAGAGGGGGGGGAGAGGAAAGAGGGACAAAGGGGGAGGTGTGAATCGAAAGGGGTAGGAGAGGAGATGGGAGAGGGAGGGGGGAAGAGAAGAGAGAGGATAAAGAGATGAGGGGGGGGGGGGGGAAGGAGAGTTGAGGTCTTGGTCACATTTTATATTCGGTGGAATTTCCACGGGGCTCTGCTAGTAATTACAATAACAATAATAAGAAGAATCATCATCAATTTAGAGAAAAAAGTATTGTAAAATATCTAATTTACAAAATAGAATCTATTAAAGCTAATGTCATCACCTTTAATTCAGAAATAACACCATAGTGAAAACCATCAATAAAAATATATAATCTATCTGTCTGATGGTATTTATATGTTTATGTCTGTAATATAAAGCAAGGACAGTGTATTTGTTCACACATTCAGGTTTTGGCCGATCCGAAACAACATTAACATACATTATAAGGACTCCAGAAAGGTGTCCTAAGAGGGTCGTCATCACTATCCTCCAGATGGTGCTCACGACAAACATTTGAGCTGTTACTGAAAGTCACGACAGTGTAGTGCACATCTGATGATAGTCTCTGTGTGGCAAGTACATTGAAGAACTGGACGAAACGTGTTGGTATAAAAATTTTTAATCAAAACTATGGCCCTGGCCTTGCATCATGTGCACGTCCCGTGCTTTGTCCTCCCCAAGTTTCTCCAGGGCACACTCGGTCCACTATTAACCCTTTCTGGTGAAACTACATAAATCCAGAATCACTGCTCACCTCCACTCATTCGCTCATCTTTATTTCCCCACCTATGGAACCAACTTCCACATCCTCTTCAATTTCATTTTTCCCTCCAGTCTTCAAAACAGCTATTCACCACCATCTCAGGTCATCCCCCATCCAAAACCATATTTTCTACACCTGTTAAACCACCCTGCCCCCTCCCACACCTCCAAGCCCACCTCCTTCCAAATTTCGAGTTTCCTTCCATCCATCCCATGCATCCTCCCCTAACCCTCATTCCACCAAGTCAATCTCCCTCTATTTGTCTTTCAACCCCACTGTTGGCGTTTCGCCCTCCTCTCTCTCTGCTGTTCCTTTTGCTCTGCTGTCCTCATCCATGATCTGTTCTGTATTCTAGCTCTTCCATGAGCCTTGACTCTAAAAAAACAACAACAAGAACAACAACAAAAAAACAAGGACTAATTTTTTTTCTCAAAAATCTTCAATAATAATGACTAATAGCAATCATAACTATCATCATCATCATCATCGTCGTCATCATCAGGTGCTTACGATCATTCAGCCACCTGTATTATATTGGCACCAACATGTACTTTTGCTGAGTAGCAGCATTGATCACCGAACATAAAACAATACAGTGTAGCGGCTACCGCTGGGTTTTCACAATCGCCTTGCACCTATCAAGGACGCGGAGCGATCACCATGCCGGGCTCGTCCAGGACGCCCGGGCAGGCCCGCGCTCAACTTGCCAGGCCTCGGTCGGGACGCCCAGGCATGCCCGGGCATGCCCGGGCAGGCTCGCCCTCAACTTGCCAGGCCGCAGCCAGGACGCTGGGCCACGCCCCCTCTCGCCTTTCCTGGGCAAACGCTCCGGGATAATATGTATATATATTGCTGCCCAATAAACGGGCTTTTCAGAGTGCCTGAGTGTTTGGTTTGATTAAAGCAACTCGGATGAATTCCAGCTTTTTGTCGCGTCCATTCTTCCGATCGACGTGGGAGCCCCAGCTCCTTCATTGGTGACCTACCGACATGGACACGGCAGTCGCCCTTAAACTGCCTACCTTCTGGGAGGCTCACGCGGCGGTTTGGTTCGCACAGGCGGATTCCCTGTTCGCCCTGCGAGGCATCACGGCCGACGACACCCGCTTCCACCATGTGGTAGCAGCGCTCGGTTCGGCCACCGCGGCCCGTGCCCTGAGCCTCCTCGAGAGCCCGCCAGCCGCTGACAAATACGGCGCGATTAAGAAGCTTCTCCTCGACGCTTTCGCCCTCCCATCGGCGGAACGCGCACGGCGCCTGCTCGACCTGCCCAAGCTCGGCGACACGCGCCCTTCCGAGCGAATGGACTACATGCTTTCACTGCTCAGCGAGCACTCTCCGGCATTCCTGTTCCGGGAGCTGTTCCTCCGTCAGCTGCCTAACCCGGTACGCCTCGCCCTGGCAAGCACGACGATCACAGATCCCCGGGCCCTTGCCAGAGAAGCCGACAAGATCTCCGCCGCAGGACAGCGCATCGCAGCGGCGACATGGGACCCACCGCCGTCCGACGCAACATCCATGGCGCCCGAGCACCCGGCACGGTCGACGACCGAACTGCCGACGCAATTGGCGGCCGCTACACCGAGCCGACCACCTCCAGCACGACGACCGGGGCCTCCACCTGACCAAGCGTGGTGTTACTATCATGCCAGGTTCGGACAGAAGGCCCGGACATGCCGACCCTCGTGCACCTTCGGCAGGCTGGGAAACGGCCGGGCCGACGTTCATTACCAGCCATGAGCGCCGGCCACACGGGCAACTTACTGTTCATCACGGATAAAGCGTCCGGACGGCGCTTCCTGTGCGACACCGGCGCCCAACTGAGCGTCATACCCGCCTCTGACCAGGACAGGCAATCCGCGGTTTGCGGCCCCTCCTTGGTTGCGGCCAACGGATCGACCATCCGCACCTTCGGCCCGCGCAACGTCACCCTCTGCTTCGGCGGCCAACGCTTTGCTTGGACGTTTGTAACCGCAAACGTGCCCATGGCTCTGCTAGGCGCCGACTTCCTCTGCGCACACGGACTGCTGGTGGACGTCCAACGGCGTCGTTTAATCAACGCCGAAACCTTCAGCTCCCTGGTATGCACATTGAGCAGCTCCGCGCCGACCGAGCTGGCATGCGCCGTCCCGGCGGCGAACGAGTTTGCTCGCCTGCTCACGGAGTTCCCGGCCCTCACGCGGCCGACGTTTTCGGCCGTCGCAGTACGGCATGGGATCGAGCACCACATACCAACCACGGGCCCACCGGTCTACGCCAGGGCCCGCCGCCTCGACCCAGCCAAGCTCGCCGTGGCGAAGGCCGAATTCGACGCGTTGGAGCACCTTGGCATCGTGCGGCGCTCCGATAGCGCGTGGGCCTCGCCACTGCACATCGTGCCAAAGCCGGGGGGTGGATGGCGCCCGTGTGGCGACTACCGCCGTCTCAATGACGCTACCACCCCCGACAGGTACCCGATCCCGCATATCCAAGACTTCTCTGCCCGTCTGGCGGGACGGGTCATTTTTTCGAAAATTGATCTCATACGGGGATATCACCAGGTACCTGTCAGGGCGGCCGACGTCCCTAAAACGGCAGTCATCATGCCGTTCGGCTTATTCGAATTCTTGCGGATGCCGTTTGGTCTCAAGAACGCGGCTCAGGCGTTCCAGCGCTTGATGGACGGCGTGCTGCGTGACCTGCCGTTCCTTTTCGTTTACCTGGACGACATCCTCGTCGCCAGCACGTCCCGGGCCGAGCACCTCCTCCACCTCCGAACACTGTTCGGGTGCTTCAGCGAGCACGGCCTCATCATCAACCCGGCCAAATGCCACTTCGGCACGACGGCCGTTGATTTTTTGGGCCACCACATTACCAAGAACGGGGCCATGCCGCTGCCAACCAAGGTCGAGGCCATCACCATGTTTCCGCGTCCCCGCACCATAAAGGCCCTGCAGGAATTCCTGGGAATGGTGAATTTTTATCACCGCTTCGTGCCCCGCGCTGCTCAACTCATGCGGCCCCTCTACGAAGCCCTCCGGGGCAAGCCGGCCAAGCACGACATCGCCTGGTCCGCAGCAATGGATGCGGCCTTCCAAAGCTCAAAGCGGGCCCTCGCCGACGCAACACTGCTCGCTCACCCGGTGCTCAACGCTCCCATCGCCCTCACCACGGATGTCTCCGACTACGCGGTGGGCGCCGTACATGAGCAATGGGTGAACGGGGTTTGGCAGCCACTCGCTTTTTTCAGCCGGCAGCTCCGGCCGAACGAGCTCAAATACAGCACGTTTGACCGGGAGCTCCTCGGTCTACACCTGGCCGTCCGCCATTGCCGCCACCTCCTGGAGGGCCGACCTTTCATGGTGTTCGTCGACCACAAGCCGTTGGTTTACGCCATGGCCAAGGTCACGGAGCCGTGGTCGGCCCGCCAACAGCGCCACCTCTCCGCCGTGTCGGAGTTTACCACGGACATCCGGCACGTCGCCGGCAAAAACAACGCTGTGGCCGACTGTCTTTCCCGGGCCAGCGCGAACGCGGTCCACCTGGGCGTGGACTTTGTGCTTATGGCGGCGGACCAAACCACCGACACCACGGTGCAAGCCCTCCGGGCGGCGGACACGGGCCTCCGCCTGGCCGACATCCCCTTCGCGGACACTGTCCTGCTCTGCGACGTCTCCCAAGGCCAGCCTCGCCCCATCGTGCCCGTCACCTGGCAACGCCGCATCTTCGCCTCCCTCCACGGCCTTTCCCACCCGGGCCGGAAAGCTTCCCAGAAGCTGGTGTCGGCGCGATTCGTCTGGCACGGCCTTCGTCGGGACGTCCGCGATTGGACCAGCACCTGCACGGCCTGCCAACGGGCCAAGGTCCACCGACACACCCAGGCCCCGCTGGCACCTTTCACCGTGCCCAAACGACGTTTCGACCACGTCAACGTGGATCTGGTGGGCCCCCTCCCCCCGTCACGGGGGTTCACACACCTGCTCACCATGGTGGACAGGACCACCAGGTGGCCGGAGGACGTTCCCCTCGTCTCCACCACCACCGCCGACGTGGCGCAGGCTTTCATCGCCACCTGGGTCGCCCGCTTCGGCGCACCGGCGGACATCTCGTCAGACCGCGGACCACAGTTCACCTCCGAGCTGTGGGGCGTGGTCGCCCGCAACCTGGGGGTCAAGCTCCACCGTACTACGGCCTACCACCCCCAAGCAAACGGGTTGTGTGAGCGATTCCACCGCTCCATGAAGGCCGCGCTCATGGCCGGCCTTCAAGACGGCGGTTGGGCCGACCGGCTGCCGTGGGTCCTTTTGGGCCTCCGCACGGCCCCCAAGGAGGACCTCCAGGCATCCACCGCCGAGCTTGTCTATGGCCAGGCGCTACGCGTCCCGGGCGAATTCGTGCCCGACGCTACCAGTCCCTGGTCCGCAGCTCACCAGCGCTCGGACCTCCAGGAGGCCGCCCGACGGTTTGCCCCCGTGCCAACATCCCACCACGGTGACCCCCAGTCCTACGTCCCCCCAGCACTTCGCACAGCGGAGTATGTTTTTGTGCGTCACGACGTACATCGGGGGCCACTCCGGCCGCCGTACGACGGGCCCTTCCGGGTGCTGCGACGGGACGACAAGTCGTTCGTCATCGACATCGGCGGCAGGTCGGACCGGATTGCGGTGGACCGCCTCAAGCCGGCGCACGTGGACGTCGACCACCCACCACGGGTGGCCCTTCCGCCACGGCGAGGCCGCCCCCCGTCCACGGTGCCCCCCACTCGACCGCCCACCACCACACCGGACCCCCTCCCACGACCCGCCAGGGGTCGCTTCGGCCGGGTCATCAGGACCCCCCTAAAATTGACCCTGCCGGTGCAAGTCGATTCTGGGGGGACGTGTGTAGCGGCTACCGCTGGGTTTTCACAATCGCCTTGCACCTATCAAGGACGCGGAGCGATCACCATGCCGGACTCGTCCAGGACGCCCGGGCAGGCCCGCGCTCAACTTGCCAGTCCTTGGTCGGGACGCCCGGGCAGGCTCGCCCTCAACTTGCCAGGCCGCAGCCAGGACGCTGCGCCCCCTCTCGCCTTTCCTGGGCAAACGCTCCGGGATAATATGTATATATATTGCTGCCCGATAAACGGGCTTTTCAGAGTGCCTGAGTGTTTGGTTTGATTAAAGCAACTCGGATGAATTCCAGCTTTTTGTCGCGTCCATTCTTCCGATCGACGTGGGAGCCCCAGCTCCTTCAACAGTGTGATTATTCACCTTTCCCGGAAAACAATGTAACAGCGTAAATTATAAACTACTTTAAGAATATATCTACAGCAAGGCCACACACTTTGACAGGTGTGCTGTGATTTATCAGAGCATTTGGATGGGGTATGAAAGGGCAGCATCGATAGGCATTGAAAACTTTACCTGTTTGGCTTTATTGCACCTGCAAAGATTAAACACCAGTGACCCACCTATGTGCTGATGTAATTTGTGTGGGTCATATGTTCAGGAAGTAAAGGATGTGAAAGCAATAGTTCGACGAACCTTTTGTTGTTTCCTGTTCCCTCGACGTGTGGATGGAGGCGGTGGAGCCAGCAAGGTGCCTGCGTGGCTCTGGGCCTGGGAAGGCTTCCCACCTCTGGTACTTTCTTCCACGGACAGGAAAGCATTGTGAGATGGCAATGTCGACGGGAACACATCATTCGCCATCGCAGTGGAAGTAAAACCAGCTTCATTGGGTGGGATACTTTTACAGAAAGGATTTCCGTTGAATGCGTTGGTGTTAAATGAAGGCTCCACAAAATGGCCACCGTTTTCAAACGTATTTGCAGCACGGCCTTGTGATCCGTTTTCAGAACAGTTTGTCAAAACTGGTGGAACTCTTTTGTCTTGGGTGCAACCGAGATCCATTGCAGAGTCAAAATCACACCAGTTTCCACCAGGTCCAACATTTCCCTTCACAGGCGAGAGAACAACAGGGATGCAAAAGCAAGGTCACAGGCAACTAGAACGGCACTCAGTAGAGAGCGTACCTCCGCCAGGTGAACAGTTTACGTTTTGTATCCCAGAGTAGACCAGAAAATCACAATACAGAATCAGATTTAATCAAAATCATCCGTCCACAACCTTTTGCGATATCCTGCTATGCATCCTTTTTGGCCCTATTTCCCATTGGAGAAGAATGAATGAATTGAATGAATGAATGATCGTTTTAAGGCCATTTTCCCCGCTAGAGCGGGGGTTAGCCTTGCGGGCCTTGCGGGCCCCATGACAATCATGGTTCCCTGTTTGAGGCAATGTTTTTATGGCTGGATGCCCTTCCTGGCGCCAACCCGTAGCCGCCTCTTACGATGCGCAGGGATAAGGTGTTCCTATTCTAAATCTGGGTACACACCGGGATCATTCATCCCAGCAAGCTGGTACTCAATTTGCCGACCTCGGAAGGATGACAGGCTGAGTAAACCCCCCTGGCGTTAATTCAACGGATTGACCGGGATTCGAACCCAGGATCCGAGGATCCCAAGCCAGTACCCTAACCGCTAAGCCAACACCAGATCTTCAACCCCAGGCTCTCCCATTGGAGAAGAATCACTTAAAATTTCTTCTAGCCGGATCCGGATCCGGATCTTCACCAAAATTGAATCGAATCTTCCTTGTCACACACACAACGTGTCCAACAACTTTCGCCCAAATCCGTCCTTAACTTTTTGAGATATCGTGCTATGTATCGATTTTAGACCTATCACTCAATGGTGAAGAATAACTTCAAAAATTAAATAATTCTCACATCCAAATCCATATTCAGATCTTCACCAAAATCGAATCGAATCAACCTTGTCAGACACCCAACCAGTCCACCAAGTTTCGACCAAATCCATCCACAACATTTTCAGATATCCTGCTATGTATCGTTTTTGGCCCTATCTCCCAATGGTGAAGAATAACTTAAAATTCTAGTGGCCGGATCCGGATCTTCACCAAAATCTAATAATTTCGTCCTTGTCACGTACACTACATCTCTGCCAAATTTCGTCCGAATCCGTCCACAAATTTTTGAGATATTTTGTTCACAAACAGACAAACAGGGGTGAAAACATAACCTCCATCCACCTTTGGTGGCGGAGGTAATAATACAAGGAAACTTGCACTCAGGTGAAAGAAACTTTGCGCATCCTTCCTCATACTTTATTCTCACCCCATTTGATTTCATATATACTTGATCTTCAACCCCATCAACCTAATTTACCACTCTACCTACATATCTGTTTTGCACCAATCCCATTCTCATGTATCTTTAACAATTAATCTCACGTTATCCACATTCATTTACCTATGTCATTTAACCTGTAGAGGGGAATGCAATCAGGATACCTATTCAAATACCTGTATATGAAATTTCGTATCAATCGATTAAGATTAAGCGATTGAAGATAGGGAGTTTTTAAAAGGTTTTCATTCAAACAAATATGGCTGCCAGACCATGTGACCTATGACGTTTAAATTTTCAAACTATGTTCCCCATTGCTAGTCTTTTTCAAGATACCATAAGATGTTTGATGTGGACATCTGAAATGTTGATGGGACAGTGGTTTTTAATCTCATATCCGAAGGACACCAAACTCTGAAATACACCAAACCTCTACAGATACGGAGCTTGGTGTTGGCTTAGCGGTTAGGGTGCCGGCTTGGGATCTTAGGATCCTGGGTTCGGATCCTGGTCGATCGCTAAATTAACACCAGGGGGGTTGACCCAGCCTGTCGTCCTTCTGAGGTCGGCAAATTGAGTACCAGTCCCTGTGTGTCGCAAGAGTTGACTAACAGGGTTCGTGGCAGGAAGGGCATCCGGCAGTAAAACAACGCTTCAAAAAGGGGACCACGGTGCCCAAAATAAGGCCAATCCCCGCTCTGCGGGGAAAAATGGCCTCTAAATGAATACATAATAATAAATAAATAAATAATAATAAATAAAAAATGTTCCTTCTACAGATATGGCATCATGATCAAATTTTTTTGTAGGATTAGTTAGTCTAGCAAGTTGCCCATGCTGGCACGATGGTGATGGCGAAAATGCAAATGGCATCTTCTGTCATCGTGCCAGTAAGCTGGGAGCAACAATTCGCATTGATTGCCACATCTGATGCAATTTAAATGCCCTAATGGCCGCGAGATGCTCAGTTTGAAACTGTTTGTTCGATATATGTAGCTTTGTGATGCTTAGGGTTCATAATAAAAATTTGTATTGGTGTCAAAGCCAGTGACCAATTATAAATTAATAGTAGGATTTGACACCACAATAAAACAAACTTAGAACCAGGCAACAAAATATGGGGCACAACACCAACAGAGCTATCGTCGTTTCACCTTTGCCTTGTTATGAGTGGAATGGTGCTGTACTCGAAGCATGGCGGCGAGGTTCTGCTGGGGTTTTACTTGTTGGGAGTCGGATGTGAACCATGATGGTGGGTTGGAGTCACATGGGGTGAACCGTGTAACTCACACAATGAGTGTTACAAATATGATTCCCTCTCGATATGACAGACATAGAGCTTTGCTTGATGAGGGGCCAACAACCGGTAATGTAAAATAGCATAAAATAAATAATAAATAATAAATACTAATAAATAATAAATAAATAAATAAATAAATAATTAATAAATAAATAATTAATTCACTAATAATAAATTAATAATAAATAAATAATAAAAATAGTGTTACTATATAATTCACCAAATGTCCGTCCGTCTGTCTGTCCGTCCATCCGTTCCCAGGTACCGCAAAAACGGCTGCACCGATCGCAACGATACACCTCCATGCCCATGGGATTCCCAAGGGTGACCCCACTAGTATGTGAATGAATGAATGAATGATCGTTTTAAGGCCATTTTTCCCCGCTAGGGCGGGGGTTAGCCTTGCGGGCCCCATGACAATCATGTTCCCTGTTTGAGGCAATGTTTTTATGGCCGGATGCCCTTCCTGACGCCAACCCTTGTTCACGCTCTTACGATGCGCAGGGATACGGTGTACCTATTCTAAATCGGGGTACACACCGTGATCATTCATCCCAGCAAGCTGGTACTCAATTTGCCAACCTCGGAAGGATGACAGGCTGAGTCAACCCCCCTGGCGTTAATTCAGCGATCGACCGGGATTCGAACCCAGGATCCTAGGATCCCAAGCCGGCACCCTAACCGCTAAGCCAATGCCAGGCTAAATACACTGGTATGTATTAATACAATATACGTATATAAATTGAGAAGTGTCCGTTTGTTAGTTTGTTATTTATGAAAGTGAAGATTTTCAAGTACATTGGTTGGTCTGAACTGTTATTGTCTGTTTGTCTGTCTTTGTCTGTTTGTTTGTATATCAATTGCCTACAGGTCTGATGGTTTTTTTTTACCCAACAGGTCAATTTAACTCCGATATTTATGAAATCAAACCACCTGGTGAGGTAGTCACAAGCCAGAAGCATATTGTTTCTGGGGTCAATAGGTCAAAGGTTAAGATTTTTTTGTTTGTTTGTTTTTTGTATACAAGACCGAGGTTCGTGTAAGAGCAAACATATTAAATGCAAAAAACATAAACGGACACATAAAACATATAATAAAGGGAGTGGGAGGCAAGAGAGGGAGAGAGAGGGAAGCACACAAGTACAACAACAGTAGAGAACAAGGACATTAGAGATCTGTGGAAGGGAGAGGGCTGGGATAGGGGGTTGGGGGGGCACACCATATAAAACAAATGGACACTACTAGGAATTTCAGGAATGAAGTCGGAGATTGAAAGAGGTGGATTTGGGGTGAATTAACAGGGGTACAAAAGATCAAGGTTTTGGAAGGGGGAAGATAAGACATGGTGGTGAACAGCTGTTTTAAAGACCTAGAGGGAGGAGAGGGATTGAAGAGAGTGTTTGTTCCAGAGGCGGGAGTAAAGAGGTCACATATATCGTCAATTGTCATTCAACATTTGAACACGGTTTGCATATTAGGTCACTGAATTGGTTCAGCAATCAAAATCTAGATGCCTACTGTTTGTTGAAGTCCAAAGGGCAAGATCACAGCAACTGATTTCGAAAGTACTCGTCTATGACTGTTTGTTTGTTTGTGTCTTTATTTATGTGTTTCATAAACTGTGTTTGAGCCTGGGGAGTAAACTTTGTTTCTGTGTTTGATCCTGGACAGTAACTGCTGAAATCTATCTATCCGGGTTCTTGCCGCCTCTTGCCGAACTGTCTTTCCGGGTACCAGAAATCTATTATCTTATAATTTATCTTATCCAGATCTAATCCAGATTATCTTATCCATTATCTTATCTTATCCATTAACTTATCCAGAAATCTATTATCTTATAATTTATCTAATCCAGATCTAATCCAGATTATCTTATCCATTATCTTATCTTATCCATTATCTTATCTTATCCATTATCTTATCTTATCCATTATCTTATCCAGAAATCTATTATCTTATCCTATCTATTATCTTATAATTTATCTAATCCAGATCTAATCCAGATTATCTTATCCATTATCTTGTCTTATCCATTATCTTATCCAGAAATCTATTATCTTATAATTTATCTAATCCAGATTATCTTCTCCATTATCTTATCTTATCCATTATCTTATCCAGAAATATATTATCTTATCCTATCTATTATCTTATAATTTATCTTATCCAGATCTAATCCAGATTATCTTATCCATTATCTTGTCTTATCCATTATCTTGTCTTATCCATTATCTTGTCTTATCCATTATCTTGTCTTATCCATTATCTTGTCTTATCCATTATCTTGTCTTATCCATTATCTTGTCTTATCCATTATCTTGTCTTATCCATTATCTTGTCTTATCCATTATCTTGTCTTATCCATTATCTTATCCAGAAATCTATTATCTTATAATTTATCTAATCCAGATCTAATCCAGATTATCTTATCCATTATCTTGTCTTATCCATTATCTTATCCAGAAATCTATTATCTTATAATTTATCTAATCCAGATTATCTTCTCCATTATCTTATCTTATCCATTATCTTATCCAGAAATATATTATCTTATCCTATCTATTATCTTATAATTTATCTTATAGTGGGGGGGCCAATGTAGCAGATTGAAATGCCCGGTGAAATTGCTTGTTAATTTTTGGACACTGGTTGGGCTGTCTTTAGGGATGATATAAGTTCTAGAAAAAATATGTCTCCAATTGTTTCAAGTTCTTTATGGCGGCCATTTTGGATTTTCAAAATGGCGGATGTCGAAAACGTAAAATTCCATTATCTTGGCTTCTAAATGACCTCGAGTTTCGATTCTGGTGTCCAGTTGTACATTTTTGGGGATAGAGAATTGAATGAAACCTTCTTTAATAACCTACAAGGGATAAAAATAGGTTTTTATGGCACAGCCGAACCAGTGTCCAAAATCTAACTTAATGCACATCTATCTTAATTGTTATTTGTTATTTGTATGTTCCAGATTCGTGACCCTGAGCTATGATGGAGCCAAAAAGCAAGAAAACCAAGAAAGAAACTGATTTCACACTTTGCATTCAGTGCCAGGATCCCCAAGGTGCACTAGTGACTGAGCCAGCACTGGGCTCATATGCAAAGTTTCTCCAGTTCATCCAGGAGAGGGCACGATATGGTGATGCCGACTTCAAACAGATCAGCGAACGATGAAGCTGTTTCACTGCCACTGACTTGAGGAACAATAAAGCAAAGTGGCACCGGGCATGTTATGGATCTACATGCAACACTGCTCACCTGGAGCGTGCTAGAGTTCGCCACCAGAAAGCCTGCGAACATGGCGACACCCAGCATCTTCATAAGAGGTGTGGACGTCCTTCTTCTGCACCTGCCGCTGCAAGTACCTCAGGTTCTACGCAAGACGAGACTCTTCGCTTCACACGTTCATCATCAACTCCATTCAACAGAGACCTTTGTTTCTTCTGTCAAGAGGTCACTAAGGAAAGTGTACATGTTGTATGCACGTTCAACGCAGGTAAACAGCTGAAGAAAGCTGTTGAAGAAGGCAGCAACCACAAGTGGAAAGTTCAGCTGAGTGCTGCCATCAGTGCACATGATGCTCATGCGATCGACGTCAAGTATCATCTCCCATGCTGGGTGCAGAATGTCCAACGTGCTCCCAAGAGTGGGACATCAAGTGATGACAAAGAACACATACTGCAAGAAACTAATGTTATCAAAATAGCCGCAGACATTGAGTTTGTCAGCCTTGTTCGCTCTCTACTCCAAGCTGGTGAAATTCTCAACATGTCTGACCTGAAGTCGGTTTACTCCAGGATTCTTGACAATAATGGTGTGCACAATGTCCCATCACCTACTACCCAAGGCATGAAGGAGAAAATCAACTCTCACATTGATGACGTTCACTTCATGAAACCAAAACGTCGAAACGAGTCAGACTGTGTATTCTCCACTGCCGTGCGTGATGCAGCTGTCGAAGATGCAATGACGAAGACAAATGAAAAAAACATCGAACAACTGTTTGAGAGTGCCTCTGTTCTCCGCAGTGCCATTGCTTGTCAGAACAAGCACCCATGGCAATTTGAAGGAGAAATGAACACTGATGATGCTGAAAAGCATGTACCCAAAGTACTCTATGCTTTCCTCCGCTGGCTACTGGAAGGACCAGCCACGAGCATTGAGCCAGAGACTATGCGCTCAGCCACTATTCATCGAGATGTTATAACCATCAGTCAGAACATCATGTACGGCTACAAGTCAAAACGCCAAGTCACGTACAAGCCCAAAGAGCCAGATGCACCATTCCGCCATCGCTTAGAATGGCCACAGCAGCTTGCCGTTGCCATTGTAGTCCATCAGTCCACCAGAAACAAGAAGCTTCTGGATTTCCTGCATGGGTTCGGTCTGTCTGTTGATTATAGTCGGATCTTGCGGTTGGAGACACAGCTGGCCAACTCAGTCATAGAGTCTACGACAGAACAGGGTGTATACTTTCCAAGAACCATGCGCATAGGGACGTTTGTCTTCTTTGCAGTGGACAACAGTGACTTCAATGAAGACACACCTGATGGGAAGCGGACACTCCATGCTACAGCCTGGGCACTCTACCAACGACGGGAACATGCACCCTCCACAGATGAACATAGAACACTGACACTACATGACCGAAAGGCCAGACACCGCTCACTCAAGGTTCTGACTGCTCCAGACTTTGTTCCTTGCCAAGCACCAAACAAACAATCTGCCACAGGTACCACGTATAGCTTCAAGACACGGTCAAACCCAGATGTCACCAAGCCGTACTCTGCGACGGACACAGTGTGGCTACTTTCACGCACAATCATGCGAACAGCTGAAGCTGAGGACGTACAAGACGACATCATCCCACCAGATGACCAGCTGCAAGCTGCAGAACCCCAGCATGCTGACCCTGTTGGGTCACTCGTCCACGATCCAAAACAACCACCTGGCAGTAGGATCAAGCATCACGATATCCCAACTTGGACAGCCTACAACTCACTGCTCTCCTCTTCGAAGCCTCTGACAGAGGTCAACGCCCTGCCATTGGTAGCAGTACCAGCCCATGAATGGCAAACACTGATAACAGTCTTGAAACAGACACAGCAAATCAACTGCATGGTCATGGGTCCCGATAGGAAGACAGTGATCACCTTAGACATGGCCCTGTATGAGCGAGCCAAACAGCTGGAGATGACCAGAGATGACTGCAAAGGCAAGTGGGTACTGCGACTAGGGGAGATGCACACTGTGATGGCTGCACTGAGGGCTGCTGGGAATGCCATAGAGGACAGTGGTCTTGACGAGGCTTGGTCTGAGGCTGATATCTATGGCCCAACAACGACCAGACAAATACTGGAAGCCAAGCACATGAAGAGGGCTTTGGAGGCCCACATCACCACTGTCCAAGCCCTCTTCGACCTCTATGTGGACGAATTCTTCCAAGAGCATCCCCATCTGAGGGGCCCATGTACCCAGTCAGCACAACAGGTTGCCCAGAGCTGTCATCTACACAACCGAGAGGAGATGACAAGCGCGCAGAACAACATGCTAGCTGTCCTCGAGTCAAACGAAGTCCTGGAGGCCATGGCAAAGTTTGATGAGAGGAAAGAAGCCAAGAGTCCACTGTTCAAGTTTGTGCGACGCTACATGCGGATGATAATGCTGATATACACATTCATCCGTGCCACCCGTGATGGACAATTTGAGCTTCACCTGTCTTCACTGGATGAGATGTGCATATACTTCTTTGCACATGACAAACAGAAATATGCCAGGCTGACTCCCCGGTACCTTGCAGAGATGAAGGCCCTGAAGATGACAGATCCAGGGATCTACCAAGAGTTCATGGATGGGAACTTCAGTGTCCATAAGAATGAAATCCCCTTCTGTGCTGTAGGTGTGGACCATGCACTGGAGCACATCAACAGGATCATGAAGGTGACAGGGGGTATTGTGGGCATTACCCAGAATGCCAGTGCCCACGAAAGGTTCTTTCTGACAGCACCAGAGCTGAGTAGGCTTGCTGAAGAAGCCCGTCAGATGGCTGGCTCACAATCAGCTACACGCAAGGAGCACCACGACCTATCAACCACAGTCTGGGCTCGGCAGGAAGACAGCATTCGTCGACTGAAGAATGTGATCAGAGAGTCCATGAATCCCATGACGCATGAGGGTGAAGACCTGACGACTATCATCACCAAGGTGGTGATGCCAGCTGAAGTACAGAAGGATGTCTGCAACCAAGATGAGATTGGTCAGAAAGCGTATAACACGTTTGTTGCAGAGCGCATCAACACAAATGAAATCAACCTTTGGGCCAGAATGGGAAAGGTCAAACTGAAGATGTGGAAGAGTGCCAGGAAAGCTGTGAAGCACAAACTGGCAGACAAGGTTGTAGAGCTGAAAGACGACAGGTCACTGTTTGCGCGCATGCTGATCGTGGCCCGCTCACGACCAGAGATCAACTTGAAGGATGCCATAGGTCAATATGAATTCACCGCGCTTCCACGAACCCTCTTTGCAATGGCTGGGACACTACTACCATGCACAGACAAAAGCAAGCTCATGGGCATCCTAGAAGATCTACCCAAGAAGTCAACTGGCACTGGTCAGCAGCCAGACGACGACAATCCTGAAAATACTCCACCCCCTCCCAAGAAGGTGACTGTCATAGACGGCATGGCATTAGTGCAAGCAATGGGTAAGCCACAATGGGTCAAAACATGTGCCCAGTGGGCTGGCCATTTCAATGCAACACTGGACTGCAAGACCAACGGGTATGATGAAGTCCACCTCGTGTTTGACCGATATGATCTGCCAAATTCACTGAAAGAGGCCACACGGGAGAGGCGCCAAGGTGGCAAGCCGCCCACTGCTTACCACGTTCAAGACAGCACCCCGATTGGGAAACTGACAGCAAAACAGTTCCTGTCGCACACCAACACCAAAGATGAGCTAACTGTCTATCTGGCAAAGAAAGCTCTGTGTCACTTTGAGGGGACTACCAAGGTCTTCATCGTCACTTCAAGGCAGGATGTCTTCTCCAACTGCATGGATGTACAGCATCTCCGTAGCTCCCAGGGGGAGGCTGATACGAGGATCTTTCTTCACAGTCTAGATGCCGTCCGAAGAGGTGCAACACAGCTGTACATTCAGTCACCTGATACTGATGTATTCATCCTAGCACTCCACCGGTACCATGAACTATGCAAAGACACATACTTCATCACGGGTGTGGGGAACAAGAAGAGGCAAATCTCACTGGAACCAATAGTACATGAACTTGGTGTCAGGAAGGCTGCAGCCCTACCAGGATTCCATGCATTCACGGGAGCAGACCAGACTGGTCGGTTTGCCGGCAAGGGAAAGCTCACATGTTGGCAAGCCCTCAATAGGTGCTCTGTTGAGGTGGTATCTGCGTTTCATGACCTTGGGGCCTCTGAGGAGCTGAGAGCTGACACAGAAAGTGACATTGAGGCATTTGTATGCCAGCTGTATGAGCCTCGTACTACAGTTGTGGATGTGGGCAAGCTGAGGTGGAGACTGTTTACCAAGAAACAGCTAGAGGCACAGAAGCTGCCACCAACACGGGGAGCTTTACATGAAGCCATTGCTCGTGCACATTTCCAGGCCATGGTGTGGCATCAGGCTGATGTACCGGACCCCCAGCTTCCACAACCAACAGAACATGGATGGAGAGCAGAAGGAGATCAGCTGGTGCCCATCACAACCAAGGACCCTCCAGCCCCAGCTGCCATCACACATCTAATCAAATGTAACTGCAAGAAGACCCAATGCATGTCTCACTGCTCATGCAGGTCTCAGCATCTCAACTGTTCTGAGATGTGTATGTGTGGGGCAGATGAAGAGGTGTGTGGTAACACGGGTCAGGAGCGCCCCATGGGAATCGATAACACTGATGATGAGGAGGATGGAGATCCTTCAATGTAACAATGAACACTGCCAACTAAAAATATTGCACAAAGACATTATAAGTGTACATTTGAACACTAAAGTCCAGCCTTTATGTGATTTAGAAGTGAAAATGATGGAAAAAAAATATATATATGTGTTGGCATAAGTGCGTGAAAATCCAAGATGGCTGCCATAAGAACCCTTTTGATCATATGTAGGTGTATAAATGTGTGTTTATTGGATTAAGTATCCGCAAATATGTACATTTGGACACCAAAATTAACACTCTAGGTCATTTAGAAGCCAAGATAATGACAATTTCGGTTTTCAACAAACGCCATTTTGATAATCCAAAATGGCCGCTATAAAGAACTTGAAAAAAATGGAGACATATTTTTTCTACAACTTCTATCATCCCTAAAGACAACCCAACCAGTGTCCACAAATTAACATTTGAATTCAACGGGAAAACATTGGCCCCCCCACTATTATCCAGATCTAATCCAGATTATCTTATCCATTATCTTGTCTTATCCATTATCTTATCCAGAAATCTATTATCTTATCCTATCTATTATCTTATAATTTATCTTATCCAGATCTAATCCAGATTATCTTCTCCATTATCTTATCCAGAAATCTATTATCTTATCCTATCTATTATCTTATATTTTTATAAGATATAAGATATAAGATATTTTTATAAGGTTTTTAAAATCTATTATCTTATAATTTATCTTATCCAGATATAATCCAGATTATCTTATCCATTATCTTATCTTATCCATTATCTTATCCAGAAATCTATTATCTATTATCTTATCCTAAAGAAATCTTATCCAGAAATCTATCTTGCCGAACATCTTTGTTCTTTCACATTTCTTTGTACTTTTTCACATTTCACTTTATTCATTCTAATTCTTGCTTTTTTAATTTCTCTCTGTCTTTATATATCTGTCAAAGGTGACTTTTTGCAGGAATTTTTTTGCTGTAAGGTTCACTTGGCTGCATCTGGATGGGTTTGAGGGTTGTGGAGTAGCGGATGAAACCCAAATCCTATCCAGGTTCCACCTGATGACTCCATCTTTGCTTATCCAGGTTCCTGACTCCAATGCAGTCTTCCATTTGATTCGACTTCAATTCACTTCTGAACCGCTGAACGGAATGAGTTGAACATAAATGGTTGCACTTTTGGTGTGCGTCGGAACGTTATTGGGTGATATAAAAATTCATAGCCCCTGGGGCTCAGGATGGGATGGAGGAAGGTGGTGCGGGTTCTTCGCTGGTAAAATGGAATGTGCTATAAGGATTATGAATGTATGATAACACATAAAAGCCTGTATCAAGGAAAGGAAATATCTGTCGGTAAAGTTACATGCTTGCATTGCCGGAATGAATGACTCCATTGACATAGCCGACATTGTGGATCTATTGGTGGGTCCACAATGTCGCCAGTGGGTCCACACCATTGGGAGACATTCTAAGGTCTCGATGAAAACGGAGCCCAGATGATGATCCAGACAGCCAGAAAATCGAATGGAGAACCATAGTCTTAATTGTGAAGGCCAATGTTGTACGTTCTACATCGGAAACCAAGGAGGACAATGGAACGTTCATCGATGCATGCTAATTGCAGTAAATAGGTAGGAGAAGCTGACATTTGTTTAGACATATAACTAGGTTAATCATTACTGTTGTGATAATTATAATTGATGTGAGGAACATTTTTATGAATAAAAGTGGAGTGTGTGTATGTGTGTGTATGTGTGTGTGTATCTGTGTGTGTATGTGTATGTATGTATGTGTGTGTGTGTGTCTCTGTGTGAGCGAGTGTGTGTATTCTGTGTGCATGGGTGTGTGCGTGTGTGTGTGTGTGTGTGTGTGTGTGTGTGTGTGTGTGTGTGTGTGTGTGTGTGTGTGTGTGTGTGTGTGTGTGTGTGTGTCAGAGGGGAGGATTGTCACGATTTTCTCTTTGTTCCATTGTGGTCTTTGGGTACTTACAGTATGTGTAGAGAAGGTAGAACACTCCCACCCCCACCCTCTTCTCTTTTCCTGTTCATTAATTCCCTTGACGTTTGTCCCATTGTCCGCTCTACCTTGCTCTTCCATGAGCCTCGCTCTTGAAAAGAAAGAAAATAAACCTTACCTCTTCTGTCAAAGTTTTAATCATTCTATTTGATTTGTCATTTTCATCTATCGCTTTTGTTTGTCTCCGATCCAGTTAATACATTTTCTTGACTCTGCTTAGCTTCTGAGATCTGAAATGATCAGGCCAATAAATCAGACACAAACATAATGGATATGTCAGCAAAAAACACTTTTAACCATGCATTGATTCTAGCTGAAGTCCTCTAATCAGTAGATGCTCACAAAGAGGTTCCAAGCGGTTGTGGAAGTCATGGTTCAAAACATTAACGACATCAGTAAAAAAAAAACTCTCATTTCCAATATGGTATCGAATGGTATCGAATTCCCCGAGCCAATGGATGCAAGCTGTCTCTGGGATTTCATCCCAGTTGAAAAGCAGAGAGAGGGGAAGAGAGAGCGAGCTGAATGAGTTGAATATCATCCTGTTGATTGATAGCAAAAGTGGAAGAGAAGATTAATTAAATAATTGAGACTTTTTATACCGAGGAGAAATAAAATGGAAGAAACCATCTCAAGCAGCTAAAGCTCAGTTAACGCCATTAAGTGAAGGACTCAATCTAACTGAAGGGAAAGCGTTCAATTTCAATTGTGTGGAATTGTTAACCAGTTTTTAAAATCCATTTTAAAAAATCGTTAGCCAGGAGGAATTTAAAAAAAATCCATTTTATTTTTTTATCTTTATTTTTATTTTTTCAATTGTTAACCAGGAGGCATTTTAAAATCTATTTTATTTTACATTTTTAATTGTTAACCAGGAGGCAATTTTTAAATCTTTTATTTTTAATTTTTAATTGTTAACCAGGAGGCATTTTAAAATCTATTTTATTTTACATTTTTAATTGTTAACCAGGAGGCAATTTTTAAATCTTTTATTTTTAATTTTTAATTGTTAACCAGGAGGCATTTTTTAAATCTATTTTATTTTTTATTTTTAACCAGGAGTCATTTTTAAAATAAATTTTATTTTTTATTTGTTATTGTTAACCAGGAGGCATTTTTAAAATATTTTTATTTTTTATTTTTTATTGATAACCAGGAGGCATGTTTAAAATCTATTTTATTTTTAATTGTTAACCAGGAGGCATTTTTTAAAATCTATTCTATTTTTTATTTTTATTTTTTAATGGTTAACCAGGAGGCATTTTTAAAATCTATTTATTTTTTATTTTTTAATGGTTAACCAGGAGGCATTTTTAAAATCTATTTTATTTTTTATAATTTTCTAATGGTTAATCAGGAGGAATTTTTGAATCGATTTTTTTTATTTATTGTTAACCAGGAGGCATTTTTAAAATCTATTTTCTTTTTTATTATTTTTTAATGGTTAACCAGGAGTTATTTTTTAAATAAATTTTATGTTTCATTTTTTATTGTTAACCAGGAGGCATTTTTATAATATATATCTATCTATAATTCCAGTAATCTCTGTCTGTACGTTTGTTTGTCTGTGACCGCTGTTTCTCGACAACCACGGGTCCGATATACTTTTAACTTGCCAGGTATATTGCTGGGGACCCGAGGATGTGCCTTTTCAAGGTTTCATATTAATCGGACAATTACTTACCGAGCTATGTCCAAAAAACGATTCAACCAATCAGAGAGCAGCGAACGATCGCGTGTGCCGAACGTGGCGGGCACACTCTGCCTCGGATGGCACATTTGAGAGCGTATTCATTTATTTCACGTTTGCAAACTATGTTGGCGTTAAACTATGTTTTAAAACTAATAAAACCGAATTTGCGATTCATTCGCTTTCCTGCGCGTTTGTGCACGCGATGGCGATTTCTTTACCAAACTCCGGAAGCCGTTCGCTTTGGACCAAACCATTGCATGTAAATAGAGGGGGGGGATTGTCACCACTCGCAAGCCGTTCGCTTTGGACCAAACCATTTCATGTAAATAGAGGGGGGGGGGGGATATAATTTTAGATATAGATATAGTACGGGCATGCCCTAGTATATATAATAATAATAATAATAATAATTCATTTATTTTGTATAGCGCTTTTCATGAAGCCCAAAGGTGCTTTGACAGAGTGCAAAACATAATGCATAACAAAACATGAAAACAACAATTGCAAAAAGACAAGAATCAATAGGGAAATATTTAAAGCAAAAGGAGGGAGAAGGAGAAGTGATAGTCAGGGGTGAAATGCTGTGGGTTGAATGTTGAATGCAGTGCTGAACAGGTGGGTCTTGAGTGATGTTTTGAATGTGGTGAGTGAGGAGGAGTCTCTGATGGTGTGAGGTAGTGAGTTCCAGAGGGTGGGAGCAGCGTTGGAGAAGGCCCTGTCCCCCATATATATATATATATATATATATATATATATATATATATATATATATATATATAATCGTTAGATTAAATAAGACGCGGACGTAGCTTCAGGACGTCGATCTTTAATTGTCGACCAAGCTTTCGACCAACAAAGGTCTTCTTCTGAGTCTACAAAAACAGCAGGCATGTATATCAGTCAAGCGTGTATGGTGATATCTGTGTGAGATGTGTGACGTGTGTAGAAAATGCATACAGAAGGAAGAGCCACGCCAAAGCTCACTCACCAGCCCCAAGTTCAACGGAAGTGACCGTTTCCGTTACGGTCACTTCCGTTAGGGTGCACGTGCATATACAAATATAGAGATATACATACATAAACACACAAGCATATATTCATATCCCATTTATATTCATATAATATATTTATATATTTATATAAATGACATATAAAGGTAGAATGAGTGAATGAATGAATGAATGATGAATGAATGAATGAATGAATGAGTTAAGTTAACAATTTGATTGGGTTGATGTGGGAACATGCTTTAGTCATCAAAATTTATGCCATGAGGGACTTTTGTCCGAAGTTTGTGTATCCAAAAGGACTCACGTTTCAGAATCGTGGTGTGTGATCGATTTGTGATTGATTCAATGGCAGAGATCTGAATGTTCAATGTTCAATGTTCAAGAGATCTGAATCAACCGGATCACTCTATAAATGACATTCAGATCTCTGCCATTGAATCAATCACAAATCGATCACACACCACGATTCTGAAACGTGAGTCCTTTTGGATACACAAACTTCGGACAAAAGTCCCTCATGGCATAAATTTTGATGACTAAAGCATGTTCCCACATCAACCCAATCAAATTGTTAACTTAACTCATTCATTCATTCATTCATTCATCATTCATTCATTCATTCACTCATTCTACCTTTATATGTCATTTATATAAATATATAAATATATTATATGAATATAAATGGGATATGAATATATGCTTGTGTGTTTATGTATGTATATCTCTATATTTGTATATGCACGTGCACCCTAACGGAAGTGACCGTAACGGAAACGGTCACTTCCGTTGAACTTGGGGCTGGTGAGTGAGCTTTGGCGTGGCTCTTCCTTCTGTATGCATTTTCTACACACGTCACACATCTCACACAGATATCACCATACACGCTTGACTGATATACATGCCTGCTGTTTTTGTAGACTCAGAAGAAGACCTTTGTTGGTCGAAAGCTTGGTCGACAATTAAAGATCGACGTCCTGAAGCTACGTCCGCGTCTTATTTAATCTAACGATTATTTATATATTCAATACAAATGAGACGCCCTGCTCGTACTTTGGAGTTTCTACTATTTCTTACAGTTATATATATATATATATATATATATATATATATATATATATATATATATATATATATATATTATATATATATATATATAATATATATATATATATATATATATATATTATATATATATATATATATATATATATATATATATATATATATATATATGTATATATATATATGTATATATATATATGTATATATATATGTATGTATATATATGTATGTATATATATATGTATATATATATATGTATGTATATATATGTATGTATATATATGTATGTATATATATATATATATATACATATATATATATATATATATATATATATATATACGTATATATATATATATATATATATATATATTATATATATATATATTTAATGGTTAACCAGGAGGCATTTTTTAAATCTATTTTATTTTTTATTAACCAGGAGTCATTTTTAAAATAAATTTTATTTTTTATTGTTAATCAGGAGGCATTTTAAATTTTTTTTTATTTTTTATTGTTAATCAGGAGGCATTTAAAAAAAAATTTTTTTTTTTATTGGTTAACCAGGAGGCATTTTTTAATTCTATTTTATTTTTTATTTTTAATTGTTAACCAGGAGTCATTTTTTAAATAAATTTTATTTTTTATTTTTTATTGTTAACCAGGAGACATTTTTAAAATATATATATTTTTATTTTTTATTTTTTTATTGGTTAACCAGGAGGCATTTTTAAAATCTATTTTATTTTTTATTTTTAATTGTTAACTAGGAGGCATTTTTTAAAATCCATTTTATTTTTTATTTTTTATTGTTAACCAGGAGGCATTTTTTTAAAATCTGTTTTATTTTTTAATTGTTAACCAGGAGGCATTTTTAAATCTTTTTTTAAATCGTTAACCAGAAGGCATTATTTATCTGCGGAAGTTTAAACGCTCTGCAGGCTGCAGTGTGCTAACTCATGGTTAAACAGTTGCAATCTGGCTTGCCTCTGTCAGGTGGTGGAAAATGTGCTGTTTTGGCATTATCCCATTGGCTGAAAAGGTGAAGTTTCCTCTTTTTAAATACGAATTGTACTTTGGCTTCATTTAATCCAGGCAGGAATTTTCTTGGTGCTGCCAGGATGACTCAGATTCCGTGCAAGTCGCCTTCGAGCTGTCCAGTCTGGGTTCCGATTCCCAACCCGACTATAAACTTTCGGAATGGTGTTTCAATTACCTGCACCTGTTTACCCGTTTCAGCAACAATTTACCTGCACGCTCAAAACGAGTGTGCTGTTTACGAATATAATTTATGTGACTTGCTCAAATCCCAAATGCAACTTTCAACTTCTCAAATAAAATACACGAATGATGGATAAAATTCACCTTTACTGCGTTTCATGGTGGCATTTTCATTGGGCTTTTGAGGTCCGCTGATGAGTGGTTTGCACTGTGACGTTTCTGTGACTCTTGCATGAGCAAATGCATTAGTTTTATAGTCTCCCACTTCTATGACCTTGATCAATCAGAGTGAAGGGCTCATTTCCAGTTATTCACTGAGTCCGAGCAAGCTAAAGATGCAAGTCTGAGTCACATGGCAGGGCCTCAAGTTTTCACCCCCTCGTCAGGCCAAGCTAAGAGTTTATATAGCAGGTCTGAGGCTGATTCCTCACATTTTCAGTCGGATCCCTTCAAATTCTAACAAACCACAGTATATTTGGAAATATAATTGATATGATGTTTCAAATTGGATGGATGTCATGACTTGGTAAACATATTTGTCTAAAAATTGCATTGTACGGAAGCAAATTGAACCTTCTGCTTTCATAGGATTTTCAAAACTGTTCATCAAATATACGATTGATTGACTATTTTAACCTGCATGAAGGAGTGCAATTTCTATAAGAGTTAAGTATGATGCATCAACTATAAGTGGATGAGGTGTGTGTGTGTGTGTGTGTGTGTGTGTGTGTGTGTGTGTGTGTGTGTGTGTGTGTGTGTGTGTGTGTGTGTGTGTGTGTGTGTGTGTGTGTGTGTCACGTTTTTTGTGGAGTTCTAATGGAGCTTTCAGATGTGGAATGTGATGCACCAAAATGATCGTCATGAATTCCTGAGTTGATTAGGTTAATTAACTACAAATTAATCCGGAAGAATTCCCATGTTTTAAACACGCGCCATGTTAAGGTGTATAGAGCAGCTTAATGGGTCCTTCCATGGCATTGCATTCTAATTACAAAATAAATAACAAAAAGAATGACAACGTTGTAGAAAAGCATTTATTAATTAATACTAATATTATTAACAACAATAATAACATCAGTATCATTTGGCAATAATAATAATGAATGTATAATCCCCGGCCTGGCCCAAGCACATCTGGGCTTGGTGAAAAGCAAGCTGATGCTCAAGTACTACATACATTTTTTTATATATATTTTTTATTGTTAACCAGGAGGCATTTTTGAAATATATTTTATTTTTTATAATTTTCTAATGGTTAACGAGGAGGCATTTTTTTAAACGATTTTTTCAATTGTTAACCAGGAGGCATTTTTAAAATCTATTTTCTTTTTTATTATTTTTTAATGGGTAACCAGGAGTTATTTTTTTAATAAATTTTATTTTTTATTGTTAACCAGGAGGCATTTTTAATATATATATATTTTTATTTTTTATTTTTAAAATATATATTTTTATTTTTTATTTTTAATTGTTAACCAGGAGTCATTTTTAAAATAAATTTTATTTTTTATTTTTTATTGTTAACCAGGAGGCATTTTTTAAATATATATATTTTATATATAAATAAATAAAATTATTATTGTTATTAAATTATTATTAAATAATTATTAAATTAATTAATATTAAAATTAATTAATAATTATTAAAATTATTATTATTATTAAAATTTTTATATATGAAATATACGGAAATGTGCTACAAGGCCATGAAGACCAATGAAAATTTGTTCCAATGGACCAATTGACCCACTAGTCTATTAAACCTTTGTGGTGCTCCACACAAACACAGAATTAGGAAGCCTTAAGGCCAATGAAGCCGGGCCACCCTGCCAGTATCCATGTACCCCGTGCATCCCTGATGCTTCTAGGTACCTTATGCAATTCTAGTTTAAACTTGTCCACTGTTTCTGCTGACACCATTTTTCCAGGAAGACCTTTCCATGCAGTAAGTACTCTCTGAGTGACACACCCCTGCCTTAACATCATCCTAACTCTCCATTTCTTTACTCTCAAGCTGTGGCCCCAAGTACGACCTCTGTCTACTCTGCAGAAGAAAAAAAAACTCCTCTGCACTTATCTTGTCCCTGCCCTTCATTATCTTAAACATCCCCATCAGATCTCGTCGTAATCACCTCATAATGTATAAAGTCCCATCTCCTTCAGCTGCTCCTCATAGCTTAGTCTAGCTAGGCCCAAATCAATCCAGTTGCTCAATGTTGAACTCTCTCTATGACAGCTATGTCCTTCCTCGGATGTGGCAAAAACTGCACAATATTCCAGATGAGGCCTCACTAAGTTCCTATCCAGTGTTAAAACGACATACGAGTACAACCTAAACCCCTGATTGCTTTACCTATAGCTGCCTGACATTGTCCTACCTGGTTACCTATTATCCCCCATATATATTACCACCTCCAGATTCCTCTCCCGTGTGACACGCTCCAAAATTGCCCGTATTCTTACACATCCCAGCACTTCCCTCATGATATCTTCCTTGTTTTCAAGCTTTGTATCATCTGTAAATTTAGAAAGCAAACTCTTCACCCCACTATCTTTCAATCATTGATGTAAATCGTGAATAAACAAGCATTCTGAGTATTGCGCTGCAATACATGTCCCCTACCAAAGTTCAAAGTGCCATAACTTTGTCAAAAATGATCGAATATGCAAATTTATGCACGGTTGATGCTGGTTCAAACTTGATCTGAGGTATGCTGAGACACATGTGTGTCACGCCTCGCCTCGTCGATAAGCCCGCAAGGTCGCTCCATGGAGCAGCCTGCACGTATTGCACTGTGTGAATTATATAATTACCAACTCACAGTCTGAGGTACTAGCGATTCAAGAGATATCCATTTTTAAATAATATCTTCGTTTAATTAACGATATCTGCCAAACCACGTGCCCTATCGCAAATTCCAAAAGGACATTTTAGTAGATTGACATGCTGAACAGATCTGTGAAGTTTCCCCTCGATTGGATCAAAAATGAGGGAGGAGCTCGGTTTTAAAGGTTCATGCTAAAAACGTCATAACTCTGAAACCATGTGACTCATGACGTCATGCTCGCTGACTTTTCTGTTCGTCATGGGTATGCGATTCTGCCTGCAAAGTCTGGCCTCGATCTGTTCAGCCGTTGCAGAGAAAAAGGGGTTTTCGTGTTTTAACGAAAAACAATATGGCGACCGAACCACGTGACCTGTGACGTCATAATTACCATTAAAATATTCTACAGACCGAGTCCCCGATACGGTGAAAATTTGATCTCAATCGGTCCAATTATTGCAGAGAAAATCTTTTTTAAAGGAAATTAAAACTTAAAATGGCACTGAGTTAAAGATCATCAGAATTATCAGAATTCCCAAAGTTCAAAGTGCCATAACTTTGTTAAAAATGATCGAAACGTCGTGAAGTTCGAACTTTATCTGTAACTTATCATGAGGAAACCATGTGCCAAGTTTGAAATCATTAGCATTTAGAGTTTAGAAAAAAAAAGTCCGGAAAACTGTTCTTTGCGTGACGGACTGACAGACTGACAGACGGACAGACTGACGGACTGACAAACGGAGGGACGGCGTGCAAACCTATAGTCCCCTCCGGTGTAAACCGTTAGGGGACTAATAACAGTCCTAGAGCTGATCCCTGAGGTACTCATTTACTTCTATCCTCCCAGCCAGCCATTTTCCCATTCACAACCACTCTCTGCTTTCCATTCCAGTTAGCTACCTGACCAGTCACTCCACAATCCCTCACCTTAGTTAACCATGTTATATATGGTATCTTATCAGGTAGCTACCTGACCAGCCACTACACAATCCCTCACCTTAGCTAACCACCTTATATATGGTATCTTATCACGTAGACTACGGATTTTTATGTTAAGAAAATAGGCCTTTTATGTTTTGAAAAGCGGACTTTTTTTTTTTTTATGTGAAAAAATCCCGAAATATTTTTTTCCCCCGTTTTATTCATTTTTTATTATTACCAAGTTTTTCAGAAATCAGTCAAAAAAAGAACAAAAAATGGTAAGCTTTTTCCTGCACAACATTAGCACTCTGGGCTAGTAAACAGGTAAAAAATGATGTTCAGGTACCTTTATTGCAACCGCATTGTTTGATAAGTAGAGGACTAGAAGAAATTGATAAGACCCTTTTAGGAACGGTTAAAGTAGGTGTTTGAAATCATTATCTTGGTAATGTTCTCCTTGGTGAGGCGGTGTCGGCGATCGGTGAGGACATTTCTGTAGACGGAGAAGGACCTTTCCACGTCGACGCTGACGATGGGGCAGTACCTCAAGAGGGGGATGTCGGCAAGCTTGACTCCAGCCGGCACACCAACCTCAGATCCGTGCTGATCTCCATCCAGGATCAAAGCCACTGTCCTCAGCACACCAATGTCGGGATTGCGCTGCAGCACCGCCTTGAACTTGGTGAGCAGGATCTCCTTACGGCAGCCTCGGATCTTTTCGAGCTCCTCCTTGGCCTGATCAAGGAGCTGGAAGGCCTTGGCCAGCTCCATGCCGGCCTCCTCCAGCTGCTTAAGGATCTTCGGGATGAACGACACGTGGGCATTTAAGAAGACCAAACTGAGCTTGATGTCCGCCTTTCCGAACAGGTCCTTGGCACTCCGGATTGCCATCGCGTCGTCATCGTTCAGCTGGTCCACAATGTCCTTGACGGCCTCGAAGTGCTCGGCGTAAAACACCGCGGCGTCGATCCACGTCCCCCACCGAGTCAGAATGGGCTCCGGGGGGAGAGAAAGATTGGGCTGCTGCTCCTTCCAAAGGACAACACGCGACGGGGCTTTGACGAACACCTTCTTCGTCGTGGCAATCAGGTCGTTGACGTCCTTGAACATTTCTCGGACTGTCTCGCAGACACGATGGAGCGCGTGGGCAACGCAAGTCACATGCAGCAAATCCGGGAAGAGTTCCTTCAGGGCATGGCCGGCCTTGATCATATAGGCCGCGGCGTCGCTGACGAGGACCTTGAGGCACTCAGGCTTGAAATCAGGCCAAAGGTAGCGCAGCGTGTCATTGACTGCGTGCACGATCTCCCCGGAGTTGGTCTTCTCCAGAAACATGCACTGGACGAGGTGGGGACGAAAGTACCCCTCCTTGGACAAGCGTCCCGCGATGATGTTGGCCACATATCGACCTGCCGAATCGGTCGTCTCGTCGACGGACAGCCAGATGGGCTGCTGTCCGAGGTCGGCACGGATGCCCGCCAAGGCCTCGTCGTAGCACTTGTCGAGGTAGTGCTTTCGAATCCAGCTTTCATCGGGGATCTGGAGAGTGAAGTGCTTCTCCAGGAATGACCGGAGGGCAGGGTTTTCCAATTTCGACCATGGGATGCCAGCGGCCAGCATGGCCTGGCACAGCTCCTGAGCCACGACGTCGCACTTGTGCCTCTTTCCGCCACCAAAGTCCTCCATGGTGGCTTGCGTGACCGTCCTCTTCTTCTTCAAGGCCAAGTTGCTCTTGTGGCGGTCTCCTCGGACATGTTGGGCCAGCTCAGACTTCTGCTTCACCCGGAAAGTCTTTTCACAAGCTCGACAGAAAGCCGTGTCACACGACACGTACTTGAAGGTGGCCCCATCGCCGCCAGCGTTGAATTCCTTCAGCCACTTGTCACGAAGAGCAGCACTCATCTTGATAGGAGACTTGTTCACACTTTGTGTACACTCTCTCACTGTAGTACACCGCCTCACTGCTGTACACGCTGGGGACGCAACGCACGCAAGTGGACGCAACGTTTTGTTTTTGAGATCGCTCGCAGTTAAAAATTTCGATCGCAGTTAAAAATTTCGAAAAATTCCCTAATTTTTTTTTAGCGTTGCCAGACATTTTCGACCAAAAAGGGCATTTTATTTTATTTTTCCCGAAAAAGGGCGAAATTGTTTTTTTCTCCGAAAATAGCAAAATAATTTTTTTGCGCGCAAAAAACCCGTTTTATGTGAAAAAATATTTTTTCTTTTTTCACATAAAAATCCGATGTGCACTTATCAGGTACTACCTGACCAGCCACTCCACAATCCCTCACCTTAGCTAACCACCTTATATATGGTATCTTATCAGGTAGCTACCTGACCAGCCACTCCACAATCCCTCAGCTTAGCTAACAACCTTATATATGGTATCTTATCAGGTACTGTAGCTACCTGACGAGCTACTCCACAATCCCTCACCTTAGTTAACCATGTTATATATGGTATCTTATCAGGTAGCTACCTGACCAGCCACTACACAATCCCTCACCTTAGCTAACCACCTTATATATGGTATCTTATCAGGTACTGTAGCTACCTGACGAGCTACTCCACAATCCCTCACCTTATATGTGCTATCTTATCAAATGCTTTATGGAAGTCTGGATATACATCCACATCACTTCCCTCATTCACCCAGTCAGAAACTGCCACGTTGAACTCCAAAAAATGTGTTAAACATAACCTCTCTTTAGTAAATCTGTGCTGACTATCTTTATTTAATTTGATTCATCAGCAAGTCCCCCCACCCCTCCCACACCACCCGTTCCCCTCTCAAGGCACAATAGTTCAGACATTCCTGTTGTTATCCATTAATGTACTCACTGGTGAGGCCATCCCTGGTTCTGTCGACATTTTCCCAAACAGGTCAAGTTCCACGAGGTCCACCTGGTGGGGAAGACAATGAGTGAAAATGGCAAGATTTGGGTTGTAAATACCGTACTCATAAATTTTGGTTCTTCATAAACAAATAACTATAGTCATCTTCATCTCAAGTTGGACTTATTTTCTCAAAAGGTGGTTAAAAGCAGGCGGAAAACCTGTAGTTCAAATTGATGTTTCATGCATCTCTAACCAGTGGCTTACTTAAGGTATGGCAGGTATGGCACGTGCCCTGGGCGCCACTTGAAGGGGGACGCCACTGAGCAGTTTCTATCAAAGTCAGACAAGCCATCCTCGGATCGTGAAAAAAGAATTTTCTTCAGATGTATGATCTGTCTGATTATCATGGGTGAGCAGCACTAGGATGGCTAGATAGTTAAACCACTTATATAAATTATTAGGTAAAAATACAGTCCTGGGAGCTACATGACCACATACCTCACAGTACCACTGCTCAGTGCCAACTGGCAGTAAGACCATTCTCCTGCGCAAACTAGGGAGGTAGTCTAGAATTTTGTGCAAAATCTGTGAAATTTAATGTTCTTATTAAAAGTGCCATTTCCTTATTTCAGAGCATTGTGTAAGAAGACCATGAAACGTTTCTTCACGAAGAAGAAGGAAAGTGGAGCTGAAGGACGGAAGAGACGAAAGTTGGAGACAGAGGAAGCCAAGAAGTCGAGCAAGTTCTTCATGCCCTTCTTTGAAAAGCCCGGAACAAGTTGTTCGACACGTTCCATGGAGTCGCCTGCACCTGCTACAAGTTTGCTAGAATCCGAAGGTGGATCAAGTACAAATGCGTCACTAGCTGAGGAGGAAGTCAAGTCAGATAAATCCGAGTATGACGAGATTAAAAGTGAGGCTGCCAGAGAGAACGTGGACATGACAGGAGGGGAAGACGATGGTGGTGGGGGTGATGTTGAGTTTATTGACGAGATTGAACCTAGTGAACTGGATGGTCTCGAAGAGCCTCGAACAGTCATACCAGAAGTGATTGAACAGCATGACATTGGACTTCTGAAGTTCGACAAGGATACTAGAAAAGCAATTCTGCCTGACGCGTTGAGAACAGAAGTAATAAAGCTGGGTTCGAAGTATTTCCAGAACAGTGAGGGGCCTTTCCTACCAACAAATAACCGCTCAATGAACAAAACTTGGTTCAAGAGGAAATTGGGAAATGGTCGTGGTGAGGAAGTGACTCGCTCATGGCTGGTCTATTCCCCTTCTAAAAAGTCTGCATTTTGTATCTGTTGTCTTCTCTATTCCTGTTCCCGGTCAAACCATCAATCCTCATTGGAGCAGGAAAGTGGATTCAACCAGTGGAAAGCACATGAAAGGATTAGTGCTCATGAAAATGCTAAAAATCATCGGGAGTGCTTCACACAGTGGAAAGAAATTTAGCTGCAAACAGAGGAGTTATTGACGTGGAACTTCAGTCACAGATTGAGAAGGAAAAGCAGAAGTGGCATGATATCTTGACGAGAATCCTTCACTGCATAAAATTCCTTGCGACTCAGAACCTGGCTTTGTGAGGACACAGGGAGTCACTTCAGCTGGACGATGACTCCAATGTGGGAAATTTCCTTGGCTTACTGAAACTACTGGCCATCTTTGACCCTGTCACGAAAGAACACCTCACTCGTGTGGAAAGTCATCCTGGATCTACGTCTTATCTTTCACCGGGTGTCCAGAACGAATTCATCCACATGATGGCATCCACTGTTCGCCAGAGTTTACTGAGAGGCATTCGTAAAGTCAAGTACTATGGTCTCATGTTGGACTCGACTCCTGATCAGGCACACCGTGAGCAGATGTTAGAAGTAGTGAGGTACGTGGAAGTTGATTTTGAGAGGAAAACAGTCCGTGTCAGAGAGTCCTTCCTTGGTTTTATCCAGATAAGCCAGAAGGATGCTGAGAGCTTGGTTGAAGACATCTTGAAACAGCCAGAGAAGGACGAAATGGAGCTACAAGATTGCCGGTCACAGTGCTATGACAACGCTGCTGCGATGGCTGGACACAGAAGTGGTGTTCATCAAAGAATAAGTGAGAAAAACAACCTGGCAGTGTTTGTGAATTGCGACAATCACTCACTCAACTTGGTGGGTGTACATGCAGCCAGCAGGATACAATGATGGTCACGTTTTTTGGAACCATCGATGTTTGGGTGTCAGATGTTTGGACAGCGGCGCAATTTCAGTGCTTGCCATAGGCGCTATTTTCCGTAGATACGCCCCTGTCTCTAACTATCTGGCCACTGGTGTGACAATATGAGACAAAAATAACAACAACATTACATGAAAATCCAGTTCATAGCGAGAGTCAACCTGTTAACAAGGTTAGGAGAGTGCTTATGATCAGCTATTTGGTGTGCTTTTGGAGAGTGCTTAGGTGCCAGCCTATAGGGTGCTTACTTTGAGAGTGCTTATGAGCCAGCCTATAGTTTACCATTTTTGAGAGTGCTTATGAGTGAGCTTATAGGCTGTGTATTTGGAGAGTGCTTATTTTCAGTGCTTATGAGTTAGCCTACAGTTTGCCTTTTTCGAGAGGGCGTATAAGCCAGCTTAACGAGTGGTTATTTGGAGAGTGCTTTGATGCCAGCTTATAGTTTACTATTTTCCAAGAGTGCTTATGAATCAGCTTAGAGTGCTCATGAACTAGCTTAAAATCTGCCTTTTTCGAGAGTCCTTATGAACCTAGAGTGGTTACTTGGAGAGTGCTGAGATGCCAGCTCATATATTACTGTTTTCCGAGAGTGCTTAAAAGCCAGCCTATAGTTTGCCATTTTTGAGTGCTTATGAGCGAGCTTATAGGCTGTGTATTTGGAGAGTGCTTATTTTCAGTGCTTATGAGCTAGCCTACAGTTTTCCTTTTTTGAGAGTGCTTATGAGCCAGCTTATCGAGTGGTTATTTGGAGTGCACTTAGATGCCAGCTCATAGTTTACTATTTTCCAAGAGTGATTATGAATCAGCTGTTAGAGTGCTTGTGAGCGAGCCTACACTTTGCCTTTTTCGAGAGTCCTTATGAACCAACTTATAGAGTGGTTACTTGGAGTGCTGAGGTGCCAGCTCATATATTACTGTTTTCCGAGTGCTTATGAGCCAGCTTACAGAGTGGTTAGTTTGTCTGCTTATGAGCTAGCACACAGTTTGCCTTCTTCGAGTGCTTATGGGCCAATTTATAAAGTGGGTATTTGGAGTGCTTAGATGCCAGCTTCTAGTTTATCCTTTTTACAAAGAGTGCTTATGAGCCAGCTTAGAATGCTTATGAGCCAGCTTATAGAGTGCTTATTTTGAGAGTTCTTATGTGTCCATTCACTGGTCGATCAGGCCATGAATGGGGGAGGGGATGGGGTGATAAAGTTTATTGTCCCCCGTCGCACCGCGGAGCGAAAGGGGGACTATGGTTTTCCCCTCCGTTTGTGTGTCCGTCCATCCGTGCGTGAGTGCGGGTGGGCGTGCGTGCGTGCGTGCATGCGTGCGTAAGCGAAGGACCGTATTCGAATTTGGTGTGTGGGTGCAACCCACGTCAAAATCCAAGATGGCCGCCCCCATGTATGTCTGATGCCATGTATGTCTGAACCTTGTGAGCGGAATATCTTGAAAAATAAGCGAAGTACCAACTTCTAATCTGGTGTGTGGGTGTATCTAGGCATAAGGAAGAACCCTATTGAAAATTGGGTCGCCACGTCAAAATCCAAGATGGCCGCCGCCATGTATGTCTGAACCTTGTGAGCGGAATATCTTGGAAATAAGCGAAGTACCAACTTCTAATCTGGTGTGTGGGTGTATCTACGCATAAGGGAGAACGCTATTGAAAATTGGGTCGCCACGTCAAAATCCAAGATGGCCGCCACCATATATATGTCTGAACGTTGTGAGCGAAATATCTTGAAAAATAAATGAACTACTAACTTCTATTCTGGTGTGTGGGTGTATCTACGCATAAGGTAGGGTCTCGCGAGATCTCGGAGACGGTGGGAGGGATTTTCGAAGCTCCACACGGTCTCCACGTTTTTCGAAGTTAAGTCTGTTCACAATTGTATTTTGTCGAAACTGTATTTATCTTTCGGTGTGTGAAGTTATTGTGTGCAACTTTGGTTGTTTCTCGGTGTTTATCTTTCATAAATTGATCGTCTGTTTGCCGTGTCGCGAGCAAGGCCTTTGCCGCGTCGCGAACGATTTGAAATCGAAGTTAAGTGATTGTTCCCATTTGTATTTTCGTTAAAACTGTATTTATTTATGGTGTTGTACGTATATTGTGTCCCGACGAAGATTTTTCTGTGCATATCTTTCATACCTGTATTGAAAATCGTGTTAATTCGTGTCGTGTCTTGAGGCCTTGTACAGTGTGCACTGTACAACCTTGAGGCTTTGTTTTTCTCTTTAGCGGTCCGTCGTTTGTGATCCAATAACTTTCGTTCTCTGTATTCCCAGTCTTTTCACCCATAGCCTACTTCCTTGTGTAAATCTCAACTCAAAAAAAAAAAAAACAAAAAAAAAAACATTTCCTTCTCTGTTCTCATTCGTTTATTCATTCTTATTCGTTCGTTCGTTCTTCGACCACGTGTTTCTCCCCCATTTCCCCAGATAGTTTTCACTCATTAACCTTCAATGTTTACACTTTCCCCATAAGTTATGTATTCCGTCATATTTTATAACACCTTTTTCTTCTTCTTCTTTAAAAGGCTGCTTTCGACTTGCTCACCAAATCAATTCATCCCAAAAAAAATATCCATCTCCTATAGTGCCTTTTTTCTACATTCCCTAAACTCTCCTGTACTCCATCCTCCATCCAGCGTCCTTAAACGTATTTTTAACTCGAAGGTCACAAGAAACTCATTTTGCAATAAATGTTCGTTTCCCATAAATCGTACACTTTCAAAAATCCAATCTCACCCCTCCCCTCCAAATCTTCCCCATAACCCCTCCCCTCCAAATCTTCCCCATCACCCCTCCCCTCCAAATCTTCCCCATCACCCATCCCTTTCAAATCTCCCCCCTTGCCCCCTCCCTCCTAAACTACCCCCTCACCCCTCCCCGCCAAGACGCCCCCTCGCCCCTCCCCTCCTAGACTCCTGCCTCACCCCTCCCCTCCAAATCTCCCCCATATCCCATCCCTTTCAAATCCCTCCCCTTGTCCCTTCCCTCCCAAACTCCCCCCTCACCCCTCCCCTTCAAATCTCCCCACCCTCATTGCTTCTCAATTTCCCCCCTCTCACTCCCCCTCCTCAAAGCGTCCTCCCCGCTTCTTCCCCCTTCAAACTCTCACCTCCATCTCCCCCAACCTTCTGCCTCGCTCTTCCCCCTCCTCAAATAACACCTCATTGTGGCTCACCCAATCACCATCAAACCTTTTGTCCGCCCCATCCTTCCCTTTCTCCGAGCTATTCTGAAATCTCTGACACACCTTCAACAGCTCTCCCTACCTCTTCCACCTCTTCCACATCTTACCCTACCCCTCCTCCCCCCTGTTCTGTATCTGATGCTCCCCCTTCCTCTTCATTAACGGTATGGACCTCAAACATCCGGGGCCTTCGTTCAAACTTAACTGATCTCTCCATACAGGTTGCTTCTGTCAAACCAGACGTGATCTGCTTAACAGAAACTTTCCTCCTTTATGATGTCTCTGATTCCATAGTATCTCTCCCGGGCTACTCCCTCCTCCGTTATGATAGACCTGAGCCTCGTCCTGGAGGCGGGGTTGCTATCTTTATCAAAAACTCTCTTCCTCACTCGCCCTGCACTGCACTCTCTCCACCTCACCCCCAGGAATACCTCTGGCTACGGCTTCCCCTTCGCTCCCACCTCTTGTTCATATGTGTGTTGTACCGTCCACCAAACAGTGATGACTCCATCTACATCTCGCTGTCTGATGATATTGTGGAAGTGTAACTCAGCGTAACTTATTAATTGGCACTGGTAACTTATTAATTAACCTGGTAACAAAGCAAATACATTTTACATGCAAACTCTGTGAAGGACGAGTTTGTAAATGAGTTAGGAATGTGCACGAACATGATAATCTCTTGAAACACCTGGTCACAGCCCCAGGCTGGAGCACCCCCCTATTGTTTGATAAATGGAACTCACAACAGGGGGGGCTAGCTGGCGCCAGGAAGGCGACCAGTAACGTCAGCGGAGAAGAGATTACGAGTTCAGCGGACAGAGGATTAAGTCGAGTTGGTCCATATAAGCGGGAGCTGCGGCTGGAGTCGAGAGTACTTGCTGCGAGGAGCTCTGACGAACGGGACCATGGCGGAGGAACATCAGCCGAACGAAAAGGACCATGGAAAAGAGTTAATCTCAGCCATTGAATAATGCGGTATTATTTGGTAAATGGAATGAAGTGAATAATAAAAAAGACCTTTTGTAAACCTGAGTCCGGTCATTGGAGTCCTGTGAGTCATACACGAAATTCTACCACAATATGGAGGCACCGCTGAAATTTCGAGTGGACGTCGCCAAGGTGAGCATGTAAGCATGACGTCTTGGGGATCTGTCCATTATGAAATATGAATTCTGAAGATGGAGGATTTGGTGTGTGGGACTTGCATTCCGTAGGTAATCCAAGGAGTGTAAAAGTATTTTTGTCACGACCGTCCAAGGTAAAAGTCACGGATGGAACGGTTTAAATGATTCTATTATTCGTGTGCTTGCATATGCGTACGGTATACGCTGGGTGTTAAGAGCCTTACTCTGGTCTGCGGGCAAGTCGGCTCATGAAGTGCACCATGAGGCCATTTGTTTGCCGGGTCGGTAAGGTTCGGTAAGGTCCGTACACGTGTACAATCGTGTACACCCGTTTTAAATAGAGAATTTTTTCAGTTTTCCCGCCATAACTAAAACTCGTTCGATTTTTTTTGACGAAATTTGCTAGATAAATAGCATGGGTGACACGGAACCAGTGCTGTTGTGTTTTTTTGACGAAATTTGCTAGATAAATAGCATGGGTGACACGGAGTAAATGATTCTATGATTATGAATTAATGAGAAAATGATTTTATATTTAAATATAAAAATTGATCTGCTTGGTGTTAGTTTAAGGGCTGTTCCAAATTTATCTTGATTATGAGACAAAAACAGCAGAATGGGAATCAACAGACAATGGAACAGCTCGCGACGAGTGTTTGTGGGTGACAACCACCCTCTGGTCGAGGCTCATAGAAGGGGTGATGCTTACTGATTCGGCACGCTTAAAATAGGTGTTAATGGTGGGATGTCAGAGGTTTTGGCGTGGGCTTAATAGTCACACTGTTTGAAAAATAATGCTCGATGCAACATGATCCTAAAAAGAACCCATCCCTACATCGAAGGATAAGGAAGGGAAGGAATGGAAAATTTGAAGTATTAAAGTTACGGAACTCAAAATGTCTGGGTTTGGATGGAGTCATTAAAGGATGGAGTCATTCATTGGTTTGATGATGGTCCTAATATTTTGATAAATGTTTGATAATGGTCCTGGTGATTTTAGTCCTAGGAATAATATATGCTAGTGGTTTGTCTGAAGGTTTTAATGAGATCGGATTTTTATCTATCTATAATTCCAGTAATCTCGGTGTGTGTGTCGGTCTGTCTGTATGCGACCGCTGTTTCTCAACAACTACCGGTCCGATATACTTGAAACTTGCCAGGTATATTGGTGGGGACCCGAGGATGTGCCTTTTCAAGGTTTGAAATTAATCGGACGGGTGGGTCCCAGGGTGTGGTCGCCGTGCTCGCGGGTCGTTCGCTTTGGCTCTGCGGATGGACCGAACCATTGCATGTAAATAGAAGGGGGGTTCTGTGGTCGTTCGCTTTGGCTCTGCGGATGGACCGAACCATTGCATGTAAATAGAAGGGGGTTCTGTGGTCGTTCGCTTTGGCTTTGCGAATGGACCAAACCATTGCATGTAAATAGAAGGGGGGGTTCTGTGGTCGTTACTGCCACGTGGTTTCAAAGTTTTGTTGTTGTTGTTTGCACGCATGTTTTTTGCAAGCACGTACGGGCGAGCACGTACGTGCGGGCACGCCCTAGTATATATAAATTGAGGTAATATTAAGTCATGGAATTAATTGCTTTCAACAATGCAAAGGGTGACAAAATATGGGATTTTAATGGGATTTTTTAAATGGGATATTGGTTTAGGAATGTTTAGAGGTCATTGCAATGTGATAATGACTTGGAACTTGTTGTTGGAACTTGTTGGAACTTGTTGTTGGAACTTGTTGTTGGAACTTGTTGTTGGAACTTGTTGTTGGAACTTGTTGTTGGAACTTGCTGTTGGAACTTGTTGTTGGAACTTGCTGTTGGAACTTGTTGTTGGAACTTGCTGTTGGAACTTGCTGTTGGAACTTGTTGGAACTTGTTGTTGGAACTTGTTGTTGGAACTTGCTGTTGGAACTTGCTGTTGGAACTTGTTGGAACTTGTTGTTGGAACTTGCTGTTGGAACTTGTTGTTGGAACTTGTTGTTGGAACTTGTTGTTGGAACTTGTTGTTGGAACTTGTTGTTGGAACTTGTTGTTGGAACTTGCTGTTGGAACTTGTTGTTGGAACTTGCTGTTGGAACTTGTTGTTGGAACTTGCTGTTGGAACTTGTTGTTGGAACTTGTTGGAACTTGTTGGAACTTGTTGTTGGAACTTGTTGTTGGAACTTGCTGTTGGAACTTGTTGTTGGAACTTGTTGTTGGAACTTGTTGTTGGAACTTGCTGTTGGAACTTGTTGTTGGAACTTGTTGGAACTTGTTGTTGGAACTTGTTGTTGGAACTTGTTGTTGGAACTTGCTGTTGGAACTTGTTGTTGGAACTTGCTGTTGGAACTTGTTGTTGGAACTTGCTGTTGGAACTTGTTGTTGGAACTTGTTGGAACTTGTTGTTGGAACTTGTTGTTGGAACTTGCTGTTGGAACTTGCTGTTGGAACTTGTTGTTGGAACTTGCTGTTGGAACTTGTTGTTGGAACTTGCTGTTGGAACTTGTTGTTGGAACTTGTTGTTGGAACTTGTTGTTGGAACTTGCTGTTGGAACTTGTTGTTGGAACTTGTTGGAACTTGTTGTTGGAACTTGTTGTTGGAACTTGCTGTTGGAACTTGTTGTTGGAACTTGCTGTTGGAACTTGCTGTTGGAACTTGTTGTTGGAACTTGTTGTTGGAACTTGTTGTTGGAACTTGCTGTTGGAACTTGTTGTTGGAACTTGTTGTTGGAATGTTTTGGGAACATTCAAATGTTGTGTTTTGCTGACGTTTCCACAACGTCGCTACAACGTTTCACTTTCGTTGTTACAACGTTTTGCTCCAACGTGTTGGGAACATTCAAATGTTGTGTTTTGCTGATGCTAATTACCTGAGGTAATTACAGTAATTACAGTTCCGGTAATTACAGTAATTACAGTAATCATTACAGTAATTGCAGTAATCTTATTACAGTAATTACATTACATTAACTCAGGCACCTTTTGAGTAAGGAAGCTGATATTTGGACATGACACTGACCAAGTGATGTGGCTGTCAAGGAAAATTTTGATTTATTGATTAATCATTTAATAAATTAACTCGTTGATTTATAAATGACTTATTTAATTTAAAGTCCTCAGAGATACATCTTCGGATGAAATACTTGCAGATTGGTTATGCTATGAGCCAATTGATTAAGGAAAATATTTTGTGATGGCCATATTGGCAATTTCGTGGCCATATTCGTGGCAACTCAGTTAGTGCCACTGCACCTTTAAAATGCATCCCTGCGTTCATTTTTCGATCGATTGAGTTGAAATTTTGAACAATCGGATCTGGACTGTCGTTGTTAACGACTCTAGCATGCACTCGTCCAATCAGGATGGAGCGGTATGGTCCCCGGATCATCACTGCCCGCAGTTTTTAATTAATTTTACTTTCCTCTTGGTCATATAATTTTGAAGACATGCATGTCATGATAGAGGAAATGTTTGTTCTGTTGAACGGAATAAATGTTGTTTATTTGAGTGGGTGTGTAGTTTTGTGTATTTTGGATATATTTTCATGACTAATTCCAGTTAACATCCTGCAAAATTTGCTCGTTTGCTGGCCGAGTCGAAATTGCGTTGAGTTTCTATGGCATGCGCCATTAAAAGCGCTGTGTAATGGTTGAGCTCCCTTTATTTTGTTTTGGTCATGCGGACGAGCAGACAAAGTGACGAATGCTGCGGCTGGAGCAGTAGAAGCGATGTTTTAATTGAAATGATGTAATTTAATTCAACGTGGTAGGTGGGCAACACCACAAAGCATACCTCTTTTTAAGGTGTGTATAAACCCATGAACATTTCAGCAATCAATACGATGCTGAAATGATGTAATTTAATTCAACGTGGTAGGTGGGCAACACCACAAAGCATACCTCTTTTTAAGGTGTGTATAAACCCATGAACATTTCAGCAATCAATACGATACTGAAATGATGTAATTTAATTAAACGTGGTAGGTGGGCAACACCACAAAGCATACCTCTTTTAAGGTGTGTATAAACCCATGAACATTTCAGCAATCAATACGATACTGAAATGATGTAATTTAATTAAACGTGGTAGGTGGGCAAAACCGCAAAGCATACCTCTTTTAAGGTGTGTTCAAACCCATGAACATTTCAGCAATCAATACGATGCTGAAATGATGTAATTTAATGAGTAATTTAATGAGTAATTTAATGAGTAATTTAATGAATAATTTAAGGTGTAATTTAATTGTGTAATATGGTCGACCTTGGGTTTGTTTGGGTTTTGTTGTTTATTTTTGTAGGTGGGTATTTTTGTGTATTTTGGATATATTTTCACGACTAATTCCAGTTAACATCCTGCAAAATTTGCTCGTTTTTCTGGCCGAGTCGAAATTGCGTTGAGGTCCTATGGCATGCGCCATTAAAAGCGCTGTGTAATGGTTGAGCTCCCTTTATTTCGTTTTGGTCATGCGGATGAGCAGACAAAATGACGAATGCTGCGGCTGGAGCAGTGGAAGCGATTTTTGAATTGTTCAATGATTATTCGATATTGTTATGACTTATTGTCAATAGGTATACTAAGTGGCCATGAGGTAGCCTGTTGCTATGTACAGTTTTATTCTAGTGTTGATTATACCACATAGCTGTGGTGATAAAGGAAATGTTCGTTTAAATAGATGACTATGATATGACCATGACTATAAAATCATGATGATTATTATGAATGATATCATAGGGTTCAAATGCAGAATGATTGCATGAACTTGGGAAAGAACTTTCAAGCCCTATGGGATAAATTGGGTGTTACAAGCGATGGAGTTTCAAAATTTAGCATGATTGAAGGAATTTTACAGTCTTATTTCAGGAGTTTTACGAAATTTAAATTGCCAAGAGATTTTGGGTACTATTAAAAGAAAAAATGATGAGATATTTTTCCCAATGAACTTTAATATCTGCCATCCATTTTGGCTGTCTCACGAATGAAGGATGAGTTGCCTTTAGTGGTTGCAAAGAAAATTTGTGGAGACCAGGCAAAATGGGAAAATATGTCAGATATGACCCTAGGACAGGACGGTGATTCATCAATTGACATGAGGTACGAACCCGAGGTGACGACCGATGAAATTCGATCTCAGTCAATGGATGGACCTGTCCTGACATCATTGGGGAAAGGGCCTATGCAAAGAGACATCCAAAGTGATTAATTTGATTTATTGATGAATATTGATGAATTAATTGAAATTGAATAATTGATTGAATTGTCGATTGATTGAATCTAATTGATTGAATTTAAGTGAATAAATTTAACTGAATAAATTGAACTGAATAAATTGAATTGAATATATTGATTGTTTGATTGATGAAAATGCGGTCTCAAGAAAGAAGCTTTGATATCTTTGCGAGATATTATCAATGTGGAGACAACCTGGGAAAATTGAGCAAGGTGGTGAGTTTATATACAGATATATATGTGCGGTTACCATTGTGTGATTTCCCCGTCAACAGAGCGGACACCTGAGGATTCACCCATTTCATACTGACCCTCCGGCTCATCTGCAAATACTGATCTGTGAGATTGGATTGTGCAAAAGCCACGGCTGAGGGAGATTCTCTGGAAATCACCGTGTGAACAGGTGGAGAGACCCTTCCTGGAGGTACGAGTGAAGCTTTAGAGGAACAAACTACAACACATCCAACGCTACTTTGATAAAAGGCAGAATGGGAAATGGAGCCTGCAAGAATACACAAGGACAACCAGAGAGTCCACCAAAAGGTACTTGTACACATCATATGTACGACCGTTATGGTGCAGAAGCTATAAGGCAGGTCGAGAATTGGTATTTGTGGACAAAGGGACATGATAAGGAGTTTCCAAGAGATGGTACATTTGAGCGAAGTCGATTGGAAAGATTGGAACAAATATTGAAAGCCAGGAAGAGACAGAATCTAACGGTAGACTGGCTTGCATTCCATCTTTGGGATGGTGAATCCAGACAACGGGAACAGCAAGAACGGATAACGGATCTAGAATTTAAAATAAAAAGGATACAGGATACAGTGGAGGAGACAAATGCACAACTGCCCTCGAAATTAGGAATGAAAGTGACAGTTGTCCCATCTGATTTCCAGTTGTCTCCCCAAAAAGGACGGTACAGAGAATTTTTTCGTGTTTCAGGAGATAACGAGAGATTGCAGTGGCAACTCAGGGATGTAGAGATGCAGCCCAGCAATACAAGTGCACAGGTGCACAGATTAGACAACGACAGAAACCGGTGTTTCAAGTGTGGACGGATGGGACATTGGAAAAGAGGATGTCCATATACCAAAAGGAAGACAAGTTCATAGGGTAAACCAAGATCAAGGGTACCAGTGCTGACCGATACCTCAGACAATGATTAGGCCTTCATTGCTGCAAATCCCAAATGATGATTGGCCTCAACAGATTCGATTACTGGACAAACATGAATAACTGTCGATGATTCTTGGGTCTGAAAAGTTTTCGGAGCAAGAATTATTCATTTTTTCTTTTGCTTGTAAGCAAATTAGTAATTAATTGATCACATGCCGAAATTGGATCTTTTATGTTGGGCACACAATTTTAAATTTACAAAGTTGGAACAATTGCTTTGCAAATTTTTGAAACCAAGGGACAAGGGTCACATGATGATCAGGTGGGAATGTCGGACTAGTGTTCCGCATGATTGATAGGTCAGTGGTCGACTGACATGCAAATGGGTGTGTAGTCAAATTTGGATAAATTATGGTGGGAACTGAAAGGGTAATTTCAATGTGACATCATAGGGGTTTTCTAAGAATAGACTTTTAGTTTATTTGTGTATAAGCATTTTAATTTGATTGACAAATTTTATGAAATTGAAATAAAATTGACACCCATCTGATCTGTAAATAATGGTTCCAACGCAAACAAATATGCATAATGCATGTGTGTGTGTGTTTTTGTGTATCAATCTTACAAGATTGTTGACACCGACAGTGTGCCTTGTCTGAAAATAGATAGTTCCAATGTGGGAGTAAAAATGTGGGAGTACAAAATTAGCCAAATTTGGGAGAGGTCTTACACTGACTTCCGAGAGTACTCTGCTCACGGATTTTTATATATATAAACTTGAATTTTATCAGCATATAAATTGTGCTGTATGTATAGATGTGTTTTAGGCATAGATGATATGGGAAAATAGTAAAGAAAATTTTGCTGGTTTGAACTATTGTGGGTTTTCAGTTCTGGAGTTTAAACAAAGTCACTGGTTAACAGATGAGAAAGGATAGTAAATAAATTATTCGCTGCTGGGCAAATTAAGTACGATATTACTAAGACTTATGAGAGCTATTGTTCCGCCTTACAGCAGTGGAAAATTATTGGAAAAAAATTAGATCCAACATAATGAATCTATAAAAGAATGTGATAGGGATAATATCCTCAATTTGTACTAATTATTTGATTGTGGGTAAAGGAATTAAGTTATCGTAGTGGATTGTTAACAGCAGCCTGAAAATGTCCTGAGAGTGTGCATCCATGTAATCAGAAATCCCAGATTTGTTTTTTACAAACAACATTTTGGTAGAGGTCTTGTGTGGAACACTTCCTTGGTAGATAAAAAACGGTACTGCATGCTGGCAGCCACTTTTGCGGCCAGTTAGGCCAAACAAATTGAGAGGAAATTGTAGTTAAATACGTAAGTTACACATGGCTATTTGGAGAAAAAAAAAAAAAAAAAAAGGAAATTTGTTGAGATGGGAAACATTTTTCGAAGGTTTATTAAGGTGTTATAATATGACATTTGGCAAGGAAAATTATTGGATGGGAAAATTAGATCTGTTTATAAAATGAGTTTTGTTGACCCATTGAAGTTAATTCTTTGAATTGTTGTTTAATTAGCATTTTGAGTTCATATTGGAAATAGTTTGGCAGAGCTTTGGTTAAAACCTTTGGTTGCAGTGTTTTGGAATAAATTGATAAACCGTAGGAGGGTGATAAGAATAGAAACAAATATGGACCTAAAATAGAAAGATTGTTATGATGATATGAATAAATACTGAGATTAAAAGATTAAATCAAGTGATGTTGCAAATGAAACAGTAGAATTAAGATAATGGCATAACGACAATGTTATGAGTTGTGTCAATTACAATATCAGTGAACTCATATCACCACGAGTGACACACTGTTAGAAAAAAGAGGGAAAAGAAAAAGTGGAGAGGAATTATGGTAATAATACATTATGCTTAATTTGTTGGTTTGAAAAAATTGTTGTTGGGAATTAGGTATTCCCGTTTGTGATTGTAATCATATACAATGCTATTCTTAGTTTAGTAATAAAATACATACCTGATTGAATATTATTTGTGTGACGCATATAAATGAATATAACTTTTTGTGTTAAGGAAAAACAACAAATTGTTGAATGTGAAACTGTCGGAAGATATACATGATTATGCTGATTTCATGGTAAGATGTACCCTATCTGATTCAGTGTGTGCGGAAAGCAGATTCAGATGTGACTGAGCATAAGGATAAGACGAGATCACATTTTGGAGGGACTGCTAACGGAATTGGGAAGAAGTTCGAGAAAGAAAATTTGTGGCTAAAAAAATGAAGTTAATCGTGGCATACACCCTCTTTCTCAAAGAATGATGAAGACATTCTCCCGTGTAACTTGGAGATGAATGCTTACCTTCACCAAGGAAATTTATGTGACCATTTGCCTGGATCACACTGCAACATATGAAAGAAAGGCGATCACTTACTCTTGTTCGAAGGCTTTGAACATTCACCACATCAGAAGTTGCAGGACAACGACATTTTACCGGCAACCTCTGTGAAATGCGGGGACATATGTTATTACTTCACCAACGTCCGGGGAACCAGCATGGAGCTGCAAAAAAAAAAAAACGGCTGTGCCCTTGTCACAACAGCTGTGCACGATTCTGCTGGTTGCTCCTGGTAAGGACCATGAATGACCTGAACACCATGGTCCCAACATCATTGTGGATGCATCCGGCATCCCTGTTCCACATCTTGCTGGCCAATCAACGCCACACCAATACTTGCTGCCCACTCACAATGAGGGTGGAGGCAAGTCGACTACAACTGGGTGAAGGCCGTGTTCAGGAATTACTATGGTTTACAGCAAAAAGTGGCAAGAATGCTACAAGGAGAGCAGGGTCAGTCTATGACTCCGCAATGTTACCACAACAGCGAAATCCTACACGAAGTAGTGCAGGAGCTATGAAGACATTAGGAGAAAATGTTTCATACCAGGATTCAAACACAAGTGATCAGCCCTTCCTTTCAAACAAAGTCAACATTTGTGTGGAGGCAAACGTTTTTTACCAGATGGTGCAGATGCTTTACAAAACTTGAAAATGAAGTGAAATTGTTGTATCTTGGTGATGGTGAAGTGTTGTTTTGAAAATATATTTGTGATGCAAATGCAATAGATTGAACGATATGGAAGGAGTCAATGACCAACGAAATGTTTTGTGATTCTTGCAGGATGACGGTGTATGCCCAAGGGAATTTGATTACCAAAGTGATTGATTATTTACTTACACTTGTAATGATGTTTACTTGTAGTGATTGATTGTTTACTTATATTGATGTTTAGATTAATGGTTAATATAAACAAAAAAACAAAAAGATGAGGGAATTGTGGAAGTGTAACTCAGCGTAACTTATTAATTGGCACTGGTAACTTATTAATTAACCTGGTAACAAAGCAAATACATTTTACATGCAAACTCTGTGAAGGACGAGTTTGTAAATGAGTTAGGAATGTGCACGAACATGATAATCTCTTGAAACACCTGGTCACAGCCCCAGGCTGGAGCACCCCCCTATTGTTTGATAAATGGAACTCACAACAGGGGGGGCTAGCTGGCGCCAGGAAGGCGACCAGTAACGTCAGCGGAGAAGAGATTACGAGTTCAGCGGACAGAGGATTAAGTCGAGTTGGTCCATATAAGCGGGAGCTGCGGCTGGAGTCGAGAGTACTTGCTGCGAGGAGCTCTGACGAACGGGACCATGGCGGAGGAACATCAGCCGAACGAAAAGGACCATGGAAAAGAGTTAATCTCAGCCATTGAATAATGCGGTATTATTTGGTAAATGGAATGAAGTGAATAATAAAAAAGACCTTTTGTAAACCTGAGTCCGGTCATTGGAGTCCTGTGAGTCATACACGAAATTCTACCACAATATGGACCAACTTCTATCTACTCATCCCAACTCTCTCTTCCTCATATGTGGTGATTTCAACTGTCATCATGCCAGTTGGCTGGGTGTGGGTACCTCTCTCACCAGCCATGGCTCCTCAGCAAAGGACTTCTGCGACTCACTGGGACTGACACAATCTGTCAATTTCCCGACCCGGATCTCAGTCAACGGAACATCTTCTCTTCTGGACTTGGTTATGACTAACTTCCCTGAAAATGTCTGCTGCTCTTCTTCTGCTCCGATCGGATCATCTGATCATGTCCTTGTTAAAGTGGACATCTCTCTGACCATCCTCAGGGAGCCTGCTCAGCGTCGACGAGTCTGGCATTTCACTCAGGCCAACTGGCACGGTCTTCAAGCAGCCATCAATCATCTGGACTGGTCTCCCATCTCTACCACCTCTGACATCAACTCATCCTGGGAATTCTTCCAAAGTAAATTGCTCTCTCTCATGCACAGATTTATCCCATCTCGTCTTCAGTTGTCATACCCTTCCTCCCGTCCATGGTACACGGAATCTTGTGGTGAGGCTGTTGCCCAGAAACAACTTGCCTTCGTCTCCTGGAAAGCAAATCCAACGGAAGGAAATCTCATTTCCTTTCACAAAGCCCGAAACAAGTGTGTGTCCACCCTCAGGAGAGCCAGGAAACAATATCTCTCCGTTCTCAAGACCGAACTCTCTTATCTGTCTCCCTCTTCCAAATCCTGGTGGCATCTGGTCAAATCCGTTTCTGGTGTTTGTTCCCCCTCCATCCCCTCCCTTACCTCAAACGGCTACACAGCTGACTCCGCACGTGAAAAAGCTGAATGCCTCAACTCTGTGTTTGCCTCTAAATCTTGTGTCCCAAACCCATCCCTCTCTGTACCCACCATACCCAGTCGTACCCTGCTGCTCCTGGACTCCGTGTCCTTTCCTCCTGACAAGGTGGAAAAGTTTCTGTCAACCCTCGACTCTGATTCTGCAACTGGACCCGACGGCATCAGCCCACGGGTCCTAAAATCCTGCTCTGCTGCTCTATCTCACCCTCTCTCTGTTCTCTTCACCCTCTCTTTTGCTCAAGGTCAACTGCCATCTGCTTGGAAATCAGCCAACATCACCGCTTTGCACAAAAAAGGTGCAAAAACAGATCCTAGCAACTACAGACCAATCAGCCTTCTCCCAATTATCAGCAAAGTCATGGAATCCATCATTGCTTCGGATATGAAATCTTTCCTCTTCTCCAATGGCTTGATCTCTGATCATCAATTTGGTTTCAGACCAGGTCACTCTACTCTGGACATGCTGCTTCTGCTGTCTCAACAATGGATGGAGGTCCTCAATGCCAAACAGGAAATCAGAGCTGTCTCCCTCGACATATCACGTGCCTTCGACACGGTCTGGCACCCCGCTCTGCTCACCAAACTCTCCTCCTTTGGTATCCATGGAAATCTCCACGCATGGCTGGCGGACTTCCTCTCTAGTCGTCGTCAACGTGTGGCCCTGAATGGGTTTCTCTCATCTCCCCTTCCTGTTCAGGCTGGAGTTCCCCAAGGCAGTGTTCTGGGCCCCGTGCTTTTTCTGGTCTTCATCAATGATCTCTCTGACTCTCTCGAAAATCCTCTCTATCTCTTTGCTGATGACTCCACTCTCTGCCGCTCCATTCCTCTTCCCTCAGATCGGCAGTCTGCTGCCTCCTCACTCTCTGAAGACCTGGACAAAATCACAGACTGGTCAAACAAGTGGAACATGTCTTTCAATCCTGACAAATCTCACACTCTTACTATGTCTCTCCGAAAAGATCGACTGGACAACCCTCCCATCTACTTTTTCAACAATCCTCTCCAAGAAGTTCTGTCGCTCAAGATTTTGGGTCTCACTATCTGCCATGAACTTTCTTGGGAAAACCACATTTCCAAGCTGGCCTCCAAAGCCAGTCGCCGACTGGGCATCCTCCGTCGTGCGAAGTCCTTCCTCGGCACACCTGAGCTCCTCACCACATACAAGGCTTTCATCCGCAGCTCAATGGAATACTGTTCTCCCCTATGGGCCGGTGCTCCTGCCTCACACCTAGCTCGGCTTCACGCTGTTGAAACCAAAGCTTTCAGAATTATTGGAATCTCCCGCGATGAAGCTATCTCTGAGGGCCTTTCACTCACTCACCGCAGGCAGGTAGGTGGTCTTTCTGTCTTCTACCGACTCCTCTCCGGCCTTGCACCCCCAGCTCTCTCTGTGCTCTGTCCCCCAAATATTCCTACAGGTCGCACAAGATCTGCCAGCAACCCTCTGATGGTTAAACTGCCGAAATCTCGGCTCTCTGCTCACCTTCACTCTTTCATTCCTCTTTTCTCCCGCCTCTGGAACAAACTCCCTCACTCCCTTCAATCCCACTCCTCCCTCCAGGTCTTTAAAACAGCTGTTCACCACCATCTCTTATCTTCCCCCATCCAAAACCTTGATCTTTTCTACCCCCGCTAATTCACCCCAGATCCACCTTGTTTGAAATTCCAACTTCTTTCCTGGAAGTCCTGGCAGTGTCCATATGTTTTATACCTCTCCCACCGCCCCCTTCCCATGCCCCCCCCCTCCCAAAGCCCTCGCCCTCTCTCAGATCTCTCGATGTCTCCATGTCTCTCGGTCCCTGCTCTCAAATGTTGTGTTTGTGTCCTTCCCTCTCTCTCCCCATCTTGTCTACCGCTCCCGATGTTATATGTTTTATGTGTCGGTTTGTCTTTCTGTGTGATTAATGTTCGCTCTTTCACGAGCCTCGATCTTGTATACAAAAAAAAAAAAAAAAAAAAAAAAAAAACCAAAAGGGAGAACGCTATTGAAAATTGGGTCGCCACGTCAAAATCCAAGATGGCCGCCACCATATATATGTCTGAACCTTTTGAGCAAAATATCTTGAAAAATAAACGAACTACTAACTTCTAATCTGGTGTGTGGGTGTATCTACGCATAAGGGAGAACGCTATTGAAAATTGGGTCGCCACGTCAAAATCCAAGATGGCCGCTACCATATATATGTCTGAACGTTGTGAGCGAAATATCTTGAAAAATAAATGAACTACTAACTTCTATTCTGGTGTGTGGGTGTATCTACGCATAAGGGAGAACGCTATTGAAAATTGGGTCGCCACGTCAAAATCCAAGATGGTCGCCTTGCGTCTTCCACTTTGTCAACTCACATCACTTCACCGACGGGGGACCTAGGCGTAACGCTTGTTTATATGTGATCTTCTAACCCCCATTAATAAATTATGATAAATGCAAAAAAGTCTATAATTTTGAGTGTAAGATTAAATAGTTTTGGGTTGTGTTGTATCACCATAGAAACAAGTGTTAATTTACTTCACTGAATTTTTTTTCGATTTTGCATTTGTTATTATTGCCTTCCAAGTTACAATCTACTCAACCCTTGAGTGACATTTTTTTCACTCAAAATGACAGTATGAAATAGTTTAATATCTATGAGTGCAAGCAGGTAGGAAAACTGACTTTATGTTCACCCCAAAACAGCATATGCCATGATAGACAAATCACACGCTCTTCATGTTAACTTGTATACAAATCATATTTCAATCAAACCATATCTATATGACTGAGTTGTAGAGTGTACACTACCAATAAGCTATCGACCCTACTAGTTATAGGTGGACTGGAATAATCTATTTATTATGTACACAAGTATTACGACATTTGGCCTTCCCATTCCCTTTCATCCCGTGTTGGCTTTAACGGTTAAGGTGGGTGGCTAAGATCTTGGGGTCCTTGGGTTTGAGGCCCTGTCATGCCGTTGAATTAACACCAGGTGGGTTGACTCAGCCTGTTATCCTTCCAAGGTCGGAAAATGAGTACCAGCTTACTGGCACAGGGGGGCACTGCATTGGTGGCATAGCCGCACCCCCAAGAAACGATGCAACCATCATCCACAGGCTGCATACGAAGAGATGAAACCCTCCGAACACATCATGCACACATAAAGCGGAGAAAGTGTGGGGTAGTGACAGGAGATGTGGAAAAGAAAGATACAGACAAGCACAAAATAAGAAATTTCGTTTTAAAGGTTATGTAAATGTTATGTTTTATTTCGTTCATCTTATGAATGGAGTCAGTATGTAGGAGATGTCTGGATGAATATGATAATTAAGTTAATGGGGTAAAACTTAAAAGAAAGGTGATAGCTTTTCAGATAGCAGAATGGACTTAAATACTTTGAAATTAGCGAAATATTCGAGGACAAACAACACGACAAATAGGTCAATGCATCAGCTTGAACTCCAACCCCTCCTCCCCCCGCCCATTCCCCTCTGTGTGGACACTAACCCACTACAGCATGACTGATACACAGACCTGGTATCCCATGCTTTGTCCACACTAGGCCACTTTGTCTACATACAATAACAAAAGGGTTAATCAGTATGGCTCTTCGTTGGAGTTTGGGCCAAGCTGTCATAGAATATGTCTCACGGAAAGATGTAAACACGATGTTTGGCAGATACCGATGTGAGATATTTTTGAATGCAGTGGAGTATTTTCTCTCTAACAGCAATCCGAGACTCATGCTGGAGGCTTGGACATGTATCACAATGACGCCAGGGCACAGTAGTGTACTTTTACACCAGCAGACGATAGACAAATCAACACAGCAATTGGTATTCGATCCTGGTATTCCACTATTCTGAGATACTTACATGATGCTGAGATACTTAGATATGGAAAACCAATCAAGTCAACCAACTTCCTTGTGAAAAGATCATGAGAATGTATACAGCGCCGTGTACTAGATCACACTGAACTGTCATCTTCGCAATCATTGTCTCTCATAACCTGTCAAATGACTGGTCACCATGCCAACCAAAAAGTATATATATTTACATATAATGCCTCCTCAGAGCAATGTCCAATGGATAAATTCCACAATACCTACCTCTGGTGTTTTGCTCACATTATTTTCTTCGCTTTTTTCTTCCTGAAAGGCACAATAAGAATATTTAACTCATCAGCCAATGATTCACAGGAAACATAAATTGATTTGGTACAATAACTGCAATACAATTGGAAATACATTTGGTGCATGTCCACGCGTTTACTCATGTGAGAAACACTAGATGGTGAGCACAAGCTTGGCAGTAATTAGTAAACTATTTTGTGGAATATTTGACTTTAGAAACAAATAAAAACAAGTACAGATACATTCAAAATACACTGCCCCCTTGCCAAATAAATAAATAACATTTCCTCCAGCGCACAGCATTGCTGGGGCGCCGTTGGCACCCGGCGATGCCGACGCGCAACACATAGGGATGATATCGGGAGGGAGAGGTGTTCAATAATAATTGGTTGATTAATTGCGTAATTAAAATAAATAAATAATAATCGTAAAATAATTAATTTCTTAATCAATTGGAGAAAAGCATACCTAAACCACCAGTGTTTCATACGAAGCTATAACTTTTTGAAAAATAAGTAAATAAAATTAATTGATTGAAAAAATAAAATGATTAATTGATTAATCAATAAATAATTAATCGATAAATTGATTAATCAATAAATCAAAAATACCTTTTACAGCCAAATCACTTGGCCACTGTCGTGTCGGAATATCAGCTTCCTAGCTGAAAAGGTGCCCGAGATATTCCACAGAGGAGAAAGAAAATAAATAAGTGATTAATAATGAAAATAAATAAATAGAAATCGTAAAATAATTAATTTATTAATCAATTGCCTAAAAGAATACCTAAACCACCACAATTTCATCTGAATATTGTCCTGTCACCGGGGTTAAGACCCTGGGTGACCGAAACGTTGTTACTCCCGAGGCGTACAAGCTGAAAATATGGTGGTAGATTTTGGCGCGCGCATGCACGACCGAGGGTAACGGGGTCCTTACCTCGGACGAATCGCACACGGGGGTTATCCGATACCCACAAACACAGAGACGACAAGACGAAGGAAATGCAACAATCAATGAATTTAATGAAAATAAATGCGGTACCATAAAAATGAAAGGTGAGGTAAAACCTTCAAACTGCCCACCTTCAGTCTTTCATTCCTCTTTTTCCCAACCTCTAGAACATACTCCCTCACTCTCTTCAATCCCTCTCCTCCCTCCAGGTCTTTAAAACATCCTCATCCAAAACCTTGATCTTTTCTACCCCCATTAATACACCCCAAATCCACATCTTTCAATCCCTGACTTCATTCCTGAAATTCCTTGTAGTGTCAATTTGTTTTGTACTGTGTACCCCTTCCCTCCCTCTCCTTCCCCCCTCTCTCCCCCCTAAACCCCCCCCCCCCCAGCCATCTCCCTTGAACAGATCTCCTGATGTCTCTGTTCTCTACTGTTGTGCTTTTATGCTTCCCTCTCTCTCCCCATCTTGTCTCCTCCTCCCTTTATTGTTTTACGTGTCCGTTTATGTTTTTTGTGTTTTATGTGCTTATATGTGTTTGATGTGCCAGCTCTTAAACGAGCCTCAATCTTGCATACAATTTTTTTTATGGATTAATTCATTAATCAATAAATCAATAAATATAAAAATACATATTGCAGCCAAATCACTTGGTCATTTTCATGTCCAAATATCTGCTTCCGAGCTCAAAAGGTGCTTGAGATATCGCCCAGATGAGAAAGAAAATAAATAAGTACTTATCCCCTTTTGGTGCCCGGGAATGACGTCATGCAGCGCCTGGAGATGGAATAGGAAAGGAGTGGTGCACAACTAGAACGGCACTCGGTAGAGCGCATACGTTTGCCAGACTGAACATTTTATGTTTTGTATTCCACCGATAGGTCTGGTCAGAGAGCCTGATGTTGGCTTAGCGGTTAGGATGCCGGCTTGGGATCCTAGGATCCTGGGTTCGTAATCCCAGTCAATCGCTGATTTAACTACCAGGGGGGTTGATTCAGCCCGTCATCCCCCCCCCCCCCCCCCAGGTTGGCAAATTGAGCACCGGCTCATGGTAATTCCCTGCGTGTGGCAAGAGGCGACCAACAGGGCTGGTGGCAGGAAGGGCATCCGGCCACAAAACATCACCTCAAAAAGGGGACCAAGGTGCCAGAAAAAAGGCCAACCCCCGCTCTGTGGTGCAAAATGGCCCCCAAAGGTGGTTCCTTCTTTTTCTATTCCACTGATAGGCCGGACCTGGATCCGGAATTGACCAAAATCGAATTGGCTTGTTCTCGTCACCAAACCAACTCATCCACCAAGACTCGTCTGAATCTGTCCACAATCTTTTGAGATATCATGCTATACAATATATCGTTTTTGGCACAATCTCTCAATGGTGAAGAATCACTTAAAACCTCGAGTATCCAGATCTTCACCAAAACCTAATCAATTTGCCCTTGTCACCCACCCAACGTGACCACCAAGACTCATGTGAATCGGTCCACAACCTTTTGGGTTATTGTCCCCCGTCGCACCGCGGAGCGAAAGGGGGACTATGGTTTTCCCCTCCGTCCGTGTGTCCGTCCGTCCGTCCGTCCGTGCGTGCGTGCGGGCGTGCGTGCATGCGGGTGTGCATAAGCGAAGGACCGCATTCGAATTTGGTGTGCGGGTGCAACCCACGTCAAAATCCAAGATGGCCACCGCCATGTATGTCTGACACCATGTATGTCTGAACCTCGTGAGCGGAATATCTTGAAAAATAAGCAAAGTACCAACTTCTAATCTGGTGTGTGGGTGTATCTAGGCATAAGGAAGACCGCTATTGAAAATTGGGTCGCCACGTCAAAATCCAAGATGGCCACCACCGTATACATGTCTGAACCTTGTGAGCAAAATATCTTGGAAAAATAAGCGAAGTACCAACTTCTAATCTGGTGTGTGGGTGTATCTACGCATAAGGAAGAACACTATTGAAAATTGGGTCGCCACGTCAAAATCCAAGATGGCCACCGCCATGTATGTCTGAACCTTGTGAGCGGAATATCTTGAAAAATAAGCGAAGTACCAACTTATAATCTGGTGTGTGGGTGTATCTACGCATAAGGGAGAACGCTATTGAAAATTGGGTCGCCACGTCAAAATCCAAGATGGCCGCCTTGCGTCTTCCACTTTGTCAACTCACATCACTTCAACGACGGGGGACCTAGGCGTAACGCTTGTCCTGCTCAAATTGACAAACAGACAGACAGAGGTGAAAACGTAACCTCCATCCATCTTTGGTTCCACATGTAATTATTACCATCTTCTTGTGGGATCAGCAACCAGAAGTATATTGGTCCAATTTTTCCATGAACCAGGTGACCAAGCCTAACGCTCGACTGGAGTCGATTTGGGGGCATGAATATGTATAATTTGTTCAGGGTGCCGGTGATAATTCACCTACTCTTTTTGCCAGATGCAAGAGTTCTACTTCTGCACCATACTTTTTAACTTCATTTCATAAGGGTGTGTAAAGGTACATTTATCATGTGGTCAGTATACCAGTCTGAGATTGGTCTGATGTGATTGCATTTGGCAGGAGTATAATGGTGGGCGCAAAACAGGTGGAAGAAGGTGGTGGAGAGTGAAATGAGAGTGGGGCAAAGAGAGGTTATTCCGGATAGGCATGGTAAAAAGAGGGGGGGGGGGGGGGGGAAATCGTGCGGCCATTAAATAATAGTGTTAGTGGATACCAGTCTGAGGTTTTACATATTACAGTTAGTTATCATTTTACTCATAAAACACACTCAGGTAGTGTACTTACATGGCTGGGCTGCTTGGTCCGGTGGATTCTGGCTTGAACAAGCTGTACCAGTTCACGCAAGTCATTTATGACCAGATGGGCCTGTGATGAAACACACACTACTCTCATAGCTCCATCCCACTGCATCGCCCAAATCCTCAATGCAGCAGTTATTGCTTCTACTACAAGTTGGGTTCATCAAGCTTAACAATCATAAACTAGAAAGCATCTGGAAATGCAAAGCCTGTCCGCATCTGTTTGTATTCAGATATCTTCTTCTTCTTCCATATGCGAAACATGAGAAAAGAGTTTAAAAATACAAAAAGTGAAATTGAAGATTTTATGCAGCCTTGACCTTTGAGATTTTTTACCTAAAAAAAAATAAAAAATCAGCTCTTGGCTTTTGATTAGTGAACCAATTATGTAACCCAATATGCAAATTCTTTAAATTTCAGGTTAATAAGGTGAAAATTGGTGATTTTATGCAACCTTGGTCCTTATCACGCCTTATCACGCTGTTGAAACCAGGTCTGCAGAGAGCCTCCTCACTCTCTGCAGACCTGGACAAAATCACAGACTGGGCAAACAAGTGGAACATGTCTTTCAATCCTGACAAATCTCACACCCTTACGATGTCTCTCCGAAAAGACCGACTGGACAACCCTCCCATCTACTTTCTGAATAATCCTCTCCAAGAAGTTCTGTCACTCAAGCTTTTGGGTCTCACCATCTGCCATGATCTTTCCTGGGAAAACCACATTTCAAATCTGGCCTCCAAAACCAGTCGCCGACTGGGCATCCCCCGTCGTGCGAAGTCCTTCCTTGGCACACCTGAGCTCCTCACCACATACAACGCTTTCATCCGCAGCTCAATTGAGTACTGCTCTCCCGTCTAGGCTGGTGCTCCTGCCTCACACCTAGCTCGTCTTCACGCTGTTGAAACCAAAGCGTTCAGAATCATTGGAATCTCCCGCGATGAAGCTAACTCCAAGGGCCTCTCACTCACTCACCGCAGGCAGGTTGGTGGTCTTTCCGTCTTCCACCGACTCCTCTCCGGCCTTGCTCCCCCAGCTCTCTCTGGGCTCTGTCCCCCCAGCTCTCTCTGGGCTCTGTCCCCAAAATATTCCTGCAGGTCGCACAAGATCTGCCTGCAACCCTCTTATGGTTAAACTGCCAAAATAAAGACTCTCTGCTCACCTTCACTCCTTCATTCCTCTTTTCTCCTGCCTCTGGAACAAACTCCCTCACTCTCTTCAATCCCACTCCTCCCTCCAGGTCTTTAAAACGGCTGTTCACCACCATCTCTTATCTTCCCCAATCCAAAACCTTGATTTTTTCTACCCCCGCTAATTTCACCCCAAATCCACTTTTTTGAGGTGACTTTTGTCTTCTTTCCTGGAAGTCCTTGGTGTCCTTGTGTTTTATACCTATCCTGCCCCCCCCCCCCAGGCCCTCTGCCTCCCACACATCTCCCGATGTCCCTGCCCTCAAATGTTGTGTTTGTGTGCTTCCTCCCCTTCTCTCCCCATCTTGTCGACCGCTCCCATTTTTATATACTTTGTTTACTTGTTTGTTTGATTTGTTTGTTTGATAAATGTTAGCTCTTTCACGAGCCTCGACTCTGTATACAAAAAAACAAACAAAAAAAAACCTTCACCTTTGACATTTTAAAATAAAAAAAACCACAATCGGCTTCTAGCTTTTCATTGGTGAACAAATTCAGTGAATAAATATGTAAACTCCTAAAATTTCAGGTCAATTGGATGAAAATTGATGATTTTAGGTGATGCTGACCTTTGACCTTTGGGCAAAATTATTAATAATTTGCCTTCTCCATATTTATCAGAATAAAGATTTGTTGAAGATTTAATGACAATAGCTCAAATGTTAAAAAGGATACGGCATGGACAGACACACAGACACATAGAAGTGATTGCAAAACCCCGTCTCCCTCTAAGCGTGGTACGGGCTAATAGACGAGATGGAATTCTGAGAAATGTGAATGTTAGGTGCATTTTTGGGTAAAAGTTGGGAACCTCACTTTTTAACATAATTGGGGTATGCTGAATTCGATTAACCCGGTTCCCAAACCGAAGGTTTTGACCTTCTAATTAGCATAAACAAAATGGCCGCCATATTGCCATTTTTGGACAATTTCTTTGAACAAGCATTTATATCTCATGTATATATACATGCAGCTCTTTTACTTTAACTTTACAACTTTTACCCCTAAATGCACCTAGAAGCTTATACATGGCCTTTTTCCATAAATCCGTCTAGTCCATAACAAACCAATCGGAGTGTGTGAGCCCATCTCTTTCACATCACACACTTGATTTTATGATACATGGCAATGACAAAATTATTGACACCCTCGACGTAATATTTGGTATCACAGCCTTTGGACAAAATAAGTGCAGTCAAGCGCTTCCTATAGCCATGAATGAGCTTCCTACACCTCTCTACTGGAAGTTTGGCCCACTCTTCTTGTGCAAACTGCTCCAGTTCTCCCAGATTTGAGAACCATTTTGGGTGCCTTCTCCCATGGTCTCTCTGTCTTCTACCGTCTCCTTTCTGGTCTTGCACCTTGTACTCTTTCCGTCCTTTGTCCACCCCAGGTTATACAGGTAGCACACCGTCCACCATCAACCACCTTGAGCTGAAACTCCAGAAATCCAGGATCACTGCTCACCTCCATTTATGTATTCCTCTTTTTCCCACCTGTGGAACCAACTTCCACATTCTGTTAAATCTCATTCTTCCCTCCAAGTCTTCAAGACGGCTATTCGCCACCATCTCAGATCATCCCCCATCCAAAATCATGATCTTTTCTACCCTTATTAAGTATTAACTCCCATCCCCAAGCACACCTACATCCTTCCTGAGAGTTTGCTTCTACACCCACCTTTTGCGTCCTTCCCTACCCCTCATTTATCCAGGTCTCCCTCTATTTTGTCCCTCAAACTGCTGTTGGTGTGTTTCCCCCGTCATTTCTGCTGTTCAATTTGTTATGTGACGTCATGATGTATTGTATGTTCTGGCTCTTCCACGAGTCTCGACTTTATATACAAAATAAATAAATAAATTACAATCCCCGTGAGCATTTCATTATTTTATTTTTTTAACAGAAAGAGGTTGCTGAGAATGCTGCAAATGAAAAACTCCATTCTACAATATGATGTGGATTGAAATTCAAAGCCCATGAAAAACCAAAATCAAGACTCTCTATCCGCCCTCACTCTTTCATTCCTCCTTTCCCCCGCCTCTGGAACAAACTCCCTCACTCTCTTCAATCCCCCTCCTCCCTCCAGGTCTTTAAAACAGCTGTTCTCCACCATCTCTTGTCTTCCCCCATCCAAAACCTTGATCTTTTCTACCCCCACTAATTCACCCCAGATCCACGTTTTTGAAATTCCGACTTCTTTCCTGGAAGTCCTTGCAGTGTCCTTGTGTTTTATACTTCTCCCACCACCCCCACCCTTCCCGTGCCTCCTCCCCCCAAGCCCTCTTCCTCCCACAGATCTCCCGATGTCCCTGCTCTCAAATGTTGTACTCGTGTGCTTCCCTCTCTCTCCACATCTTGTCTCCCGCTCCCTTTATCTTATGTTTTATGTGTCAGTTTTTTTTTTTTGTGATTAATGTTAGCTCTTACACGAGCCTCGATCTTGTATACAAAAAAAACAAAACCCAAAGCTCCCAAAATGTTAACATTTCGCTGGCATTATTCATCTTTACTGCTTGAGGTGGGAATCACATAGTATCGCTGTTGCCCAGAGACCGCTCATCATCCCGCCCCTTCTTTTCCTCCTTTACCCCCCACTTAGCTTCCAAATTAAATCGCACTGTGACACTACAGCAACCTCAAAACAAGCTGAACAGTTTCGCTCTTTCAGTTCATGAACACAAATATTTTCAAATATTTCAAGGTATTCCAATACCATGTGCTGCAGTACTTCCAGTAGCAATACAAGACATTTCATACGATTCATATCCCGAATTAAGCTAACCATCCTGAACATCTCAGCATGGCAATATGTGCCTGACATGGCAAACCGACATGGTGGGACCACAGTATAGAACCTATCAAGCTGCGCCACAGCATAGCTCCATATTGCGCCATTAGAGTGTTTTACAGGTGCAGCCGTGCAGCACCATGTTGCGAACCTTACCGGCTGGATGGTTTTGATTGCGAAGAAGCGATGTTCACCAGTTTGTCCAAACACGTATCCAAGAGCACGGTGATCCGTCGTATCCATGGCAATGAAAGAAATATTTTGCAAACTGTGCTCATGCTGCACTACCTTGGTGAGGGATAGTGCAAAGATGACGTTAAGGATCCCTGACCTGACATTCTATAGTCGGGTCAGGAATCGAACCCAGCATTTCTGCCTTCTTTCCCCCACCTTGTGCAATTTCAACATGTCAGTATTCCTCTTATTGCTAATTCCTTCAACTCCACAAATGCTTTGGTTTCTTTATTTAATTATGCATTAAGATGAAATAATGAGGTGTGTATTCAACAGACTTATTGCACCATTTAGCAGCTTGAATTGACATCAACATCAGGAGGCAAGCTCCACGCTTCACCGGGGGAGATATTATACACAAAGAATTAAGTTAAGCACCCCTACACAAAGAATTAAGTTAAGCACCCCCTAATATATATTCTTTGTGTATATGTATACATTGGCATATATTCTAAGGTTGCGAAGATGGTCCCTCCAATAGCCAATCTGGATGAATTGGAACGTGCATTACATCGGGAATGGAACAACCTGCCACAGCAACGCATACGACGGCTTACAGGGTCTATGAGACGTAGGGTTGAGTCAGTGATCCGATCACGTGGGTCCTACACACGTTATTGACGCAAAGATCGCTAGAGGTCTTCTCAGAACAATGACTGTACGTTAGAAAACATAAACGTCATCCACACTGTCCGTGATGGACCTATAGCTCCATACTTAAATTGAGGTGAAAATATGCCTAAAATTCCCAAAAATTTTCACCTTAAATTATTCAGAATAAAATATTGAAAACGGCATGATTGTTATGTTTTTATGTGACCATAATATCACTTCTCCAGAAAATATAGCAATATCATGGGTATATTACACTGTTTTGACGACAACAAACTTGTAATGTGCGAGGTTGTAAAAAAACGGGGGGGGTGCTTAACTTAATTCTTTGTGTATAATTACAACCATTCAAAATGTTCATACGAAGACCGTTCAAAGAATACTGGGAATGGACTAATCACAATCGTCTTAAAACACTGTTTAAAAATATATAAATATACAGTTGTGGCCAAAAAATATTGGCACCCTTGCACTTTTTTCAAATAACTCACAATTTTCTCGAAAAATAAGTTGAAATTGCCAAAAGTATTTGGTCTTGACAATTCTTTATTTCACTGTTAATATTACAGAACCTTTGTTTTTGATTCAGAACTTAATATATCCTGTTAAATCACAAAATAAAAAGAAATTGCATTGACAAAATTATTGACACCCTAGACTTGGTATTTGGTGGCACGGCCTTTTTTTTTTTTTTTTTTTTTGTATACAAGATCGAGGCTCGTGAAAGAGCGAACATTAATCACACACAAAGACAAACCGACACATAAAACATATAACATCGGGAGCGGTAGACAAGATGGGGAGAGAGGGGGAAGGACACAAACACAACATTTGAGAGCAGGGACCGAGAGACATGGAGACATCGAGAGATCTGAGAGAGGGCGAGGGCTTTGGGGGGGGGGGGGCATGGGAATGGGGCGGTGGGAGAGGTATAAAACATATGGACACTGCCAGGACTTCCAGGAAAGAAGTTGGAATTTCAAACAAGGTGGATCTGGGGTGAATTAGCGGGGGTAGAAAAGATCACGGTTTTGGATGGGGGAAGATAAGAGATGGTGGTGAACAGCTGTTTTAAAGACCTGGAGGGAGGAGTGGGATTGAAGGGAGTGAGGGAGTTTGTTCCAGAGGCGGGAGAAAAGAGGAATGAAAGAGTGAAGGTGAGCAGAGAGCCGAGATTTCGGCAGTTTAACCATCAGAGGGTTGCTGGCAGATCTTGTGCGACCTGTAGGAATATTTGCGGGACAGAGCCCAGAGAGAGCTGGGGGGGCAAGGCCCAGAGAGGAGTCGGTAGAAGACGGAAAGACCACCAACCTGCCTGCGGTGAGTGAGTGAGAGGCCCTTGGAGTTAGCTTCATCGCAGGAGATTCCAATGATTCTGAATGCTTTGGTTTCAACAGCGTGAAGACTAGCTAGGTGTGAGGCAGGAGCACCAGCCCAGAGGGGAGAGCAGTATTCCATTGAGCTGCGGATGAAAGCCTTGTATGTGGTGAGGAGCTCAGGTGTGCCAAGGAAGGACTTCGCACGACGGAGGATGCCCAGTCGGCGACTGGCTTTGGAGGCCAGATTTGAAATGTGGTTTTCCCAGGAAAGATCATGGCAGATAGTGAGACCCAAAAGCTTGAGTGACAGAACTTCTTGGAGAGGATTATTCAGAAAGTGGATGGGAGGGTTGTCTAGTCGGTCTTTTCGGAGAGACATCGTAAGAGTGTGAGATTTTTCAGGATTGAAAGACATGTTCCACTTGTTTGCCCAGTCTGTGATTTTGTCCAGGTCTGCAGAGAGTGAGGAGGCTGCAGACTGCCGATCTGAGGGATGAAGAATGGAGCGACAGAGAGTAGAGTCATCAGCAAGGAGATAGAGAGGATTTTCAAGAGAGTCAGAGAGATCATTGATGAAGACCAGAAAAAGCACAGGGCCCAGAACACTGCCTTGTGGAACTCCAGCCTGAACAGGAAGAGGAGATGAGAGAAACCCATTCAGGGCCACACGTTGACTACGACTAGAGAGGAAGTCCGCCAGCCATGCGTGGAGATTTCCATGGATACCAAAAGAGGAGAGTTTGGTGAGCAGAGCGGGGTGCCAGACCGTATCGAAGGCACGTGATATGTCAAGGGAGACTGCTCTAATTTCCTGTTTGGCATTGAGGACCTCCATCCATTGTTGAGAAAGCAGAAGCAGCATGTCCAGAGTAGAGTGTCCAGGTCTGAAACCAAATTGATGATTAGAGATCAAGCCATTGGAGAAGAGGAAAGATTTCATATCTGAAGCAATGATGGATTCTATGACTTTGCTGATAATTGGGAGAAGGCTGATTGGTCTGTAGTTGCTGGGATCTGTTTTTGCACCTTTTTGTGCAAAGCGGTGATGTTGGCAGATTTCCAAGCAGATGGAAGATGACCTTGAGCAAAAGAGAGGGTGAAGAGAACAGAGAGAGGGAGTGAAAGAGCGGAAGAACAGGATTTTAGGACCCGTGGGCTGATGCCGTCAGGTCCAGTTGCAGAATCCGACTCGATTGTTGACAGAAACTTTTCCACCTTGTCAGGAGGAGAGGACACGGAGTCCAGGAGCAGCTGGGTACGACTGGGTACGGTGGGTACAGAGAGGGATGTGATGTATGTATATATATATATATATATATATATATATATATATATATATATGTATATATATATATATATTGTTGCGAATATGGAATTTGGCCTCCATATCCGCTTGTAAATATTCCCCTATTTTCTCCAATACTCCCCAACTTTCCCCAGTCCCCCATTCCCTAGTCCCATTGCATGTAAATAACAATCAGTAGAGCCGACCTTCCCCTTATTCCCCCATTAAATGTCGTGCCCAGGTCCACCGCACCACACGTAGACAATTATAGGACATCTTGCTAGTTATTCTTAATCTATGTCAGTTAAGGACTTGTTTCCATTAATTATGACTCTTCGTTGCACCAGAATGTGATTATATGGCACCTGTTAGGAAGTTTAGGACCTCCCCATACCTCTCCGCATCTCTTCCCCATGAAGAAGCGCCAACTACAACAACAACAACAAAAGAGGGGGGCGGCGCGGTGACGGCATGGGGAGTGGGCGTCCTCCTTCCGGCTCGGTTAGCCGCCATTGACCACGCGCTCCACGGGGTTACCACGAAGGGGCTCCCTGTCGGCCCCTCGTCAAGGGCGGAGCCGGTAACCCCCGCACCCAATGAGAAGCCATGGGCCGATGCCATCTGGGGCGGCGCTAACGAGCCGAGGGCGTGTCACTCCCCGCCGGATATACGCGGCCCCGCGCCGGACGTGACGAGAGATGCGCCCCGAGCTTGGAAGGACAAGACGCCACCCTCCCGAGCGCTGAGCGACCTCCCCGGCATCTCCACCAAAGTCGCGACCCACGAGCGCTGAGCGACCTCCCCGCATCTGCTGGACACCACCGTACGTGATTCTGTCCCTGAGCCAGGTGCACCTGAGCCATCGACTGCCGCTTTCCTTGCCATCAAATCCCGTGTGAGTCAGCGTTGTCCCGTTTATCTGTGGTCTGTCTAGGGTTAATATAAGAGTGTGTCTAAGTGCCTGTCTTCCTATGCTGTCCCTCTTGTAGTTGTAATCTAACCTTTTTCCGTACGAATATACTTGAGAACTGAACCCCTGGTGTCGTATTGTGTCATTATAATCCAGCCGGGTGTCTTCTTTTTCTTATTGAGCCAGCATAGCGCGATTAGTCAACCCCGGGTGCAATCGGGGTAACTTGTACGGATACGGCGGCCATCCCGCTCGGCCCACCATACCATCAAAGTCGTATCTGTAACAATTGGTGTCAGGAGTGGGATTCGAGGCCCGACCAAATTTTGAAAAAAAAAAAACGAATAGAGGAAAAAAAAAAATTTGGTCAAAATTTGGAGCGGCCGAAATTTGTTTTGTTTTACGAAACTCGAATTTTGCAAGTCGCGCTATGGCGGATCAAGACGGCTGGGGTCCGGTAGGGGAGAGTGAAGCAGGGTCGGTCCAGGACCAAATTGAGACACGTGAGGAGAGCGAAACAGCGGGGGTAGCAGACGCGCGAAATGGCGCCTCGCACATAGCTACGGCGGCCGCACCCGCTGCACAAGTGGGAGGGATGGCCCAGATGCAGGTCCTCATGGAGCAATTTATGGCGCAAATGCAGGCGTCCCTCAAACTGCAGAGTAACCAATTGGGGAACCGGATGGATGCTCAGGGTGAGCGATTGGAGGGCCAAATGGGGGTAATGGGAAACCAAATGGGGGTAATGAGGGACGAAGCGAGGGGTACCGGTGAGAAGTTAGACAATAATTTTGAGGAGTTAGACAAGAAAATTGGGAAGTTAGACAATAATTTTGAGGAGTTAGACAAGAAAATTGAGAAGTTAGACAATAATTTTGAGGAGTTAGACAAGAAAATTGAGAAGTTAGACAATAATTTTGAGGAGTTAGACAACGGGATAAAAGAAGTAAAGAATGGGTTAACGGGGGTAGAAAACAGAATGGCCGCTCAAGAGAATCAAATGGAAGGGATGCAAAAAGGGTTAGAGGGGTTAGAAAACAGTATGGAAGGCAAATTGAGGGACATGAGGGACCAAGCGGAAAGGGAAGTTAAACAAATGGAGCAGCAGATAGAGGGGGTCAGAATGGGGGTAGAAACCAAACTGGATGCTCACAGGGAGGAAATGGAGCAGATGAGGGTGGCATCTGGGCAGGAGATGCAAGTGATGGGAGAGGAGATCAGAAGAGGAGTGAGTGAGGAGGTCGGAGGAGTGCGCGAGGAGGTGAGGCACTGTGAGGAGCACATGGAAAAGGAGGTGAGAAAGGGGACTGTAAAGTTACAAGGGGGCATAGAGGACCTGACGCAGGAGGTGGAGCAGCTGACGGTGGGACAGACGGAGTTAGTGGAGCAGGTTCAAAGGAACCCTGCGGTATTAGGAGGTTTAAAGGCGACACAGAAAGAACTAAAAGATGACTTGGTAGCGACGAAGAGGGAATGTCAGATGGTACGTGAGGGACTGACAACGAGGTTGGACGAGGTGATAGAGGTTATGGAGACGAAGGACCGGCAGGTGAGGACGCACATGGAAACGGTCAAGGTAGCCTTAGAGGATGAGCTTGAGGAGACGTACCGGGGAATAAAAGAGGTGAAGCACAAATTAGAAGAAGTGGAAGAAGGGATGAGCGAAATTAAGAAGCGACGGAGAGGGGATAAGAAAGAGATAAAAGAGGAGATAAAAGAATTGGTCCAAAGTCTGTGTTTGGATCGTGATGATGTGCTCATTAACCGGATGAGGGATTCGCAGGTGATGGAGGAGAAGCGAAGAGGAAGAGGACCCGGTGTAAGTGGTGACCAATATGGTCGTGCGTATGATGCGCCAGGGGATTTAAGAAGCTTGGGGGTCGAGATGGACCCGGGTGTTCGTGAGAGGCCGTTGGTGAAGTGTGCGACAGGTCTGGTGTGCGAAAGAGGAGGTGTGCGAGAAAGTCCGACTCTGGGGTGTGTGAGGAAAAAGTGTGTACCAAGGAGTGAGTGTGCTGGCGAGAGTGAGTCGGTCGTAGCGCGTGTGCGAGGGAGCACGTGGAAGCGCGGGGTGGTGAGTGTTACAGAGGGTGTAACGGGAGAGTGTGCGCGAGAAAGGTGTGTGACCGACAGGTGCATGAGGAAAGAGTGCGCTGTCAGAAGTAAGGAAGAGTGTCCACCTGTGGTGAGTGTTACAGAGGGTGTAACGGGAGAGTGTGCGCGAGAAAGGTGTGTGACAGACAGGTGCATGGGGAAAGAGTGCGCTGTCAGAAGTAAGGAAGAGTGTCCACCTGTGGTGAGTGTTACAGAGGGTGTAACGGGAGAGTGTGCGCGAGAAAGGTGTGTGACGGACAGGTGCATGAGGAAAGAGTGCGCTGTCAAGAGTAAGGGTGAGTGCGCTGTCAGGAATGGAGGTGAAAGTAGTGAGAGTGACATGGAGCGTGAGTTAGTTGTGACAGGTGAGCGAGGATGTACACCTGGGATGGAAGGATGCACACCTGGAATGGTAGAGCGTGAGTGGGAATGCACGCTGGAGTTGGTGGTGAGGCACGTGGTTGGGTGTGCGAATGAGAGCACACCTGTGATTGTCACAGAGGAGGTGACCGAGGAGGGGGCGCGAAGAGGTGTATTGGTGAGGTGTGCTACCAACGAGTGTGTGCCAAAGTGTTCGGTGGTCAGGTGTGTGACCAAGGCTGTGAGTGGAATGAGAGTACCGAGGTGTGTAAGGAAAGGTACGACGAGGAGCATGGAGACGGCTGGAGGTGTGAGCAAGGAACGGGCTGCGGGGTGTAAGCATGCAGGTGAAGCATCGACGTTAGACGGGGTAGAGTTTAGAACGACTTTTAGCCGAAGCAGGCCCTCGGTGCGTGCCGGGCCTCGCTTTGAACGGCCGCGTCCAGGCTCCACTAGGCGGAGCGGGCGGCCCGATAGAAAGAGTCGTCATGGCGACCACGTTTTGTTGAGACGTGCCGGCAGGTCGAGATCGGGACATTGGATGGCTCCACGCCGAGGTGGTGCGTGGGATCTCGGCACGGGTAAGCCCCCGTCCCTGCACCGAGTGCCGGACGCATCCAGCCGCTGGCACAAAACAACCAGCATCCATTGCTTGGCTTTACGAAGCCGGGCTTTGGACAGGAATTGGCGCACCGAGAGGCAGTAGTGAGTAGACTGGGTGATGAGGATAGTGTTTTGGCCCCAAAATTAGAGAAAAACAAAATTTGATGATTGGCAAGGGATTGGCAGTAGTGATTGGCAGATGATGGGCAGTGATTGGCCAAATTTTTGATTGGTTGGAATTTAGGTGTACAAAATTGGTAGTGAGAGACCCCCGATGTGGTGGGATGGCAAATCCACCATCCTTCCCATGTGGGGCAAAGGAGCAATAGCTTATGGGGTGTATGGCAGTGAAAACTAGCCCGGGTGGGTTAGGTTATATTGATAGGGCCCTAGAAGATGACATTAGGTAACGTTAAGTTTAGTTAGTGACTGATACCTGTAGTGGGGACGCAGGTAGATTAGTATGGATGATAATGACGTGGGAGCGCAATAGTTTAAAGGGACGACTGGGAAGCGCAAGTTTCAGAAGGGAGTAGTTAGCTGAGATGATGCCGTGTGAGTGAGAATTGAACAGGTGTGATTGCACAGGTGTGCAACTGGACAGGTGTGATTGCACAGGTGTGCAACTGGACAGGTGTGTGGAGCAGTGTATGAGTAGTGAGTGTTGTGGATCAGCGCGAATGCGCTTGGGGAGAGAAGGGTGCAGGTGGCACCAGGTGTGAGAGCACAGGTGTGCAGGTACAGGTGTGTGGAGAGAGTTGGAGTGAGTGGTACGGAGTGGTGTGCATGGTGCGAAGGTGTGGATGGGGGAAGAGTGGACCCCTTTCACGAATACCCGGGGCGGGTAGTGTAAGTGTTAGGTAAAGGGTGCAGGTAAATTGTGGTTGGATATTGGCATCTGTGGTGCGGTTGCAGAATGGTGTTGTGAATGGGTGCATTAGTGTTGTGGAAATGGCTGGGCGTGTAGCCTGTTAGTGTGTGTAGTTGGTTGAGCACTCCACCACTGTGAGGATGTCGGCCAGGTGAGGCCGCAGGTGGGCTCTGGGAGCCGGTAGAGTTGTGGATGGGGCCCGAGGATCCGGAGGACGGACCCGGGTAGCCCAGTGCCAGAGAGGGCACCGAGTGGGGAGAGTGCCAGAGGGCCTTCCCCAGGTAGTTAGGTTAGGGTAAGGAGCAGGTAAGCTCGGAGGCAACTGCAGTGGTGGAGGTGTGCAGGTGGGTAGACCCACTGGGAGAGGTACACGTCGCAGCCCAGAAATTGTACGAGGGCACCGGGAGATGAATCGGGGGAGTGAGACCCCAAATTGAAGAGCACCACAGTTTGGCCAATGGGAATTGGTTTTTAGAACCCATAGTGTAAGAGGGCCAATGGTTTGGCCGGAGAAAGCCCCCGGGTAGTGTAAAGTTGTTAAAGTCATTTAGGAGATAGTTAGGATTGATGAACCTGTCGCACCATACGCAGCCACTTGCCTGTGGTGATGATGATGACTCCACACCTGTGTTTTCTTTGTTTGTTGCAGGAAATGAGATTGCTGTGAGGATTTGTGAGACGCATCACGACGTGGATGAGACATTGGGGTGATTCCATCTCTCCCTCCCTAGGAGGGACTGATGATGAATTGGTGATGGCAAATTTTGATGTGCAGTTGGAGATGGCAAATTTTGATGAGAGTTGAAAATGGCAAATTTGATTGGTTAGGAGGGAGAGAAGACGAATTTGGTTTATGGGAGGAACGGGGAAGACAGTAGGGATGTTTGTCGATTTGTAAAGTAGATGTTTATGGGTAGTGTTGTGTTTTGTGGATGCAGTAAGGGGTAAGGGAGGGGCCATGTAGGTTACCTGGTGGGGGGGGGGCGTACGATAGGAACGTACCTGTCTCACCTGGTTCCCATGTGCCCCCAGTGTGCATCACCTTACATTGCGTGCACTTTTGCGCCCTTACCACCTTACTCACTTGTCTTCTTCTTTTGTCTCCCACCTCCGAGGATCTGGCTTTGGGGTAGAGAGAGAGGAGAGAGAGGTGCTGGCTGCGCAGTTGTGGGCCTGCACTTTCGCTGTTCGCTGCCTGGATCGGTACACCATATGGACCGCAATGTTTGTGGCCACCCACAATGGACCGCAGTTCGTTTGCGGCCAAGCACCACCCGGGGATGGACCTATGGGTCAACGTGGCACCTATGCCATACAGGTGAACCACTTTTAGTTACCACCAAGTGCACCACAAGAAGAGCAAGAGACACCTGCAGGGTTAGGGGTTGTTGAAGTTATTTTTATTCCAATGAACAATGGTGACTGCACCGATTGGTGGTGGGGTGGTGCTTTTGATGCTCGGGAAAGGGTGCTCTGCACGTTATTAAAGGCCGTCGGCCACAGAGCACTCGTGGGTTGGTGTATCGATGTTGGCAAGCGCGCTCTCTCTATGCATAACATCTGCATGTGTTCCTCCAAAAACAGGTCCTGGATCGTAGTGTAAATAGCAGCATAGTCTTGTAAATAATGCTCCCTACCGGCTGTATGTTTAGTTTGAGAATTCTTTCCGGATTCGGTTATCCTGTGGGTGTGTTTCTGTGAGGAGAAGGGTGCAACGTCGCAGGGGGACATATTTACTCATTTGTGAATATCTGTAAAACTGTCGCACTCAGGGTAGAGTTAATAGTAGAGGGAACTACATTGCGTGCCACACTAAAGTAGGTAAAAATTTATCGGGTCGGGACGCCCCGAGGGTAGAGAAGGGTGCAATGTTGCGAATATGGAATTTGGCCTCCATATCCGCTTGTAAATATTCCCCTATTTTCTCCAATACTCCCCAACTTTCCCCAGTCCCCCATTCCCTAGTCCCATTGCATGTAAATAACAATCAGTAGAGCCGACCTTCCCCTTATTCCCCCATTAAATGTCGTGCCCAGGTCCACCGCACCACACGTAGACAATTATAGGACATCTTGCTAGTTATTCTTAATCTATGTCAGTTAAGGACTTGTTTCCATTAATTATGACTCTTCGTTGCACCAGAATGTGATTATATGGCACCTGTTAGGAAGTTTAGGACCTCCCCATACCTCTCCGCATCTCTTCCCCATGAAGAAGCGCCAACTACAACAACAACAACAAAAGAGGGGGGCGGCGCGGTGACGGCATGGGGAGTGGGCGTCCTCCTTCCGGCTCGGTTAGCCGCCATTGACCACGCGCTCCACGGGGTTACCACGAAGGGGCTCCCTGTCGGCCCCTCGTCAAGGGCGGAGCCGGTAACCCCCGCACCCAATGAGAAGCCATGGGCCGATGCCATCTGGGGCGGCGCTAACGAGCCGAGGGCGTGTCACTCCCCGCCGGATATACGCGGCCCCGCGCCGGACGTGACGAGAGATGCGCCCCGAGCTTGGAAGGACAAGACGCCACCCTCCCGAGCGCTGAGCGACCTCCCCGGCATCTCCACCAAAGTCGCGACCCACGAGCGCTGAGCGACCTCCCCGCATCTGCTGGACACCACCGTACGTGATTCTGTCCCTGAGCCAGGTGCACCTGAGCCATCGACTGCCGCTTTCCTTGCCATCAAATCCCGTGTGAGTCAGCGTTGTCCCGTTTATCTGTGGTCTGTCTAGGGTTAATATAAGAGTGTGTCTAAGTGCCTGTCTTCCTATGCTGTCCCTCTTGTAGTTGTAATCTAACCTTTTTCCGTACGAATATACTTGAGAACTGAACCCCTGGTGTCGTATTGTGTCATTATAATCCAGCCGGGTGTCTTCTTTTTCTTATTGAGCCAGCATAGCGCGATTAGTCAACCCCGGGTGCAATCGGGGTAACTTGTACGGATACGGCGGCCATCCCGCTCGGCCCACCATACCATCAAAGTCGTATCTGTAACAATATATATATATATATATATATATATATATATATATATATATATATATATATATATACAGATTTGGCATTTAATATGGAATATTTTTTTTGTGGGGGTGAACTTACTTTTCAAGATGTCTTAGAACCAAAAGTTCATTGGAATTATGTTGAAATTATTCTAGATTTTGTTAATGTGACCTTTAAAAGAAACAAAAACCACATTTGACATTTCAAAACAAATAAATTGATCCTTGAAAGTGATGTAAACTGATATCGAACTCAATTCATGGACAGTACTGTGTTAAACTTCTGTACGTTTTCCAGAAGTATCTCTTTATTTTGCACATTAGCCAAAAATTTTTTTAACAAAAACAAAAGTTAAATTATGACTGGGATTACGGACAGTAAAATTACAGTTCAGTACTTTGTGTAACCCCCACGAGCATTCAGGAGAGCACATACACGTTGAGGCATGCTGTTCACGAGATTTGCCAAGATTTGGACAGGAATCGCTTGCCATGCAGTGACAATAGCCTGCTGCAATTCACGCACAGAGGTCGGCTGCTGGCCCAAGTGGTGGATTTGACGCGTTCATTCTGCCCACAAGTTCTCTATCGGATTCATATCCGGGGGCATGGCAGGCCACTCCATATGCTCTACACCACGGTCAGCAAGAAAGTGTTGGATCATGCGAGCACGATGAGGCTGTGCATTGTCATCTTGGAAGACAAAGTTTCCTCGAAAGGCTGCACGAGCAAATGGAAGCAATGTTTCTTCCAGAATGGCCCTGTACTTCAACTAGTTCAGGTTTCCATTCAGAACAACCAGGTCAGTTTTGCCCCTGCATGAAAATCAGCCCAAACGGTCACCCCACCACCTCCAGCTTGGACTCTTGGCACTATCCAATCTTTGTTGTAGGCTTCATGCACTTGTCTGCACACTCGGACATGGCCATCTTGACGATAGACCAGAAATCTTGACTCGTCACTGAAGATCACGTGATTCCAGTGTCCTGGCTGCCATTGACGGTGCTCTCTGGCCCACTGCAATCGGCGCTGGCGGTGTTGTCTGGTCAGGCGTGGCTTTCTCAGGGGACGCCTGGCACGATAGCCTGCTTGAACCAGTCGTTGGTTGACTAGCCTTCTGGATACAGGCACATTTGTCAGTTGCTGCCACTCAGCCCTAAGCCGATTAGCTGACTTGTTATGGCCATTGTGGACTAACCGGTGCAGCTGGCGATCATCCCTCCTTGTGGTTCTGCGGGAACGTCCTGGCCTCGGTATTGGAGTAGGGACACCCCTCTGAGCATTTCGTTTCAGGATCTTTGACACCTGACCTTGAGTGATGCCATACTGCCGAGCAATAGCACGCTGTTTCATGCCGTAATTTCGTAAAGCCACCATTCCATGACAAACAGCATTGTCGAGTTGACGGAGCATCTCCAGAGGAAGCGGCAATAACTTTTGGAGACGTGCAGCAGTTGTTTTCCACTAATACAGAACGCAACAACCCTTGTTTACCCGACTGTGAAGCCAATTATCAAATGCACCTGTCGTACATTTTGCCACGCCACCTGTGATATAATCCTGTTGTTGACTTCTTGCTGCGACAGACAATCAGTGACATGGTTCTTTTAACAAATAAATCACCAAAGTGTAAAAGAAACTCACCAGATTGATATACTGAGTTAAGAAAGTAAACCCAAGTCAAGGAAAAAAAAATATTCCATATTAAATGCCAAGTCTGTATATATATATATATATATATATGATTACTGCATTGAAATTCTTTGACCTGGACAAACACCGGGATGATACCATCATGACTGCAAACCAAGAAAGGCCTCTCGCAGTGCAAGAATATTGAAGTCAAATGCTGTCACCAAGCAGATGAAAAGTGAAGCTACCGACCAGTGTGGCCCTTATTGGGGCTCGTCAGGACAACACATCGCTGTTTCCTCCACCTCGTGACTTTGAAGCCTTTCGGCTTATATCCTGGTTGATGATGCACCCCTAACCGTGAGTGGCGAGGCCACGTCTTATTTGCAACCCAAATACTTGTGGGTCCCAAATTCGGTGGACCTATCTGCTAGGTCGTTGGTTGACGTTAAGGATGATGCAACGGTGTCTTTTGTCAAAGGTAGGTGAGTTATCACAGGCACCTTGAACAAATTACAAACTCCTGCCAAAATCACCTTCTGTGGAACGTCAGGCCTGGCCAACTGGCTCATGAAAGACTTGGGAAAAAACGTTCCACATGTGACCGACCACACAAGAAGGCGGGAAGGGAGCGCTAAACGTGGTGAGGATTGAGGTGGCAAAATACAAATGGCGTCTTCTGTCACCAAGCCGGCAAGCTGGGAGCAACAATTCACATTTATTGCCACAGCTGATGCAATTTAAATGCTCTAATGGCGGCGAGGTTCTCCATTTGAAACTGTTTCTTTTATATATGTAGTTTTATGACTCCTATGGTCCATAATAAAAAATTGTATTGGTGTCAAAGCCAGTGACCAATTGCAAATTAATAGTAGGATACCGTAGGGTCTTGCTCCATAACCTAAATGCTAAAGCCGGCTTCACATCGTCCTCCGAATGACCATGTGCTCCTAGACACAGCACAATACCTGCTGTCACTATATCAGATTACCTGTGTTTTGTCGTTCGAACCCCGCAATCCTGCCCTTTCTGTTTCAGCAATTTCTTTAGTCATGGATCACCTTGTTAATGATTCCATAAAATCGAAATAATTTGCAAACGATGCGTCAGCCATAGCCCGGTAACCATAGTATCATCGCAGAAATGTTTTCTGCACCTGATCACACCTTTCTGACATAGTAAAATATATAATATATCAAATAATCTTTGCCTCGAGTTATAGTAATTAACTCGCTGCCCTTACCTGAACTTGTTATTTTAATGAAAGTTATTTTTCCACCAAGACCATCTTGCTCAGTGCCGATATATTATAACGCCCTCATCCTCGGCCTCCTCCATCAGCACCACTCTCAAACCCCTTGCTTTTAGCCCTCATCTAACCCTGTCTTGAGCATAATTATATCCTCCCCTCTCCCCCAGTAGTTTCTATTTGCTCAGCCTGAGTCACATGAAATATCAATTAACTTTTTGACAAAAGTTTGAATTACCTTAATTTGATCACTTTTTGGGATAAACAAACAAAAAACTTGCAAATTGACAATGTTACATCATTGATGTTCTGGAGCAGAAGGTGGAGTGGCTTCCTCTAACTTCATTTCGCCACATTGTTCCTGCTGTTCATGCCAGGATATCGGATCGCGCCAGAATGTCATCGGAATAGGGTTGAGGTGTGGACTGAAGATGGAAGACCTATTGCCAATGGCATTTTACCACCCTATATATGATTGGCTATAATTTTTGGGTCGGCTTTGTAACAATCGTGATGGAGGAAGCCTTCAACATCATCAGTGTGCCATACTCTTTACAGACCGTCGATGCTGCCGGAGCAGTACACCTGGGCAAGATTTAGGGTTGTGCGAACCCAGGCCACATAGCTCAGAGGTGTGTGCGCATACCTCTAGGCTATCCCGCTAGCCCCCAGCCAGCTTTGCATGGCACCTATAAGGTTATCTCCAAAGTGGTTATTCATAAAATTTATACTTTTATGTTCGAATTCATCAGTGCGTGCTCAAATATGTCACAAAGAGTGTTAATAAAATTTCAGATCATTAGTGGCAGGGTAAGTGCCTGAGGTTATACAGGGGTAATGAGAAAAAGACAAAGAAAGGTGATGGCCCAATTAGACAAGGTGCTGGGATTGTAAATGGTGTTTGGGGTTAGATTTACCATTTAGATTGAATATATATCGAACATATTTGCTGCTGCCTTGTTTTTTGCCCTCATCTTTGTGAAAGTGATGCTTAAAACGGACTTTGATTAATCATGAAAGAATGTTTCTGGTATCAAAGATTAATGAGTAATAATGGTTAATTTATTTTTGGCATGTCAGGTAGTTGTCGACTGATACCCTCATGGCAGTAGACAGTACCTACCACCAGTGTCTGATAACTCTAAATTCTAGGAGGCGGATAAGTAACCTAACTCCCCTAGAAAGTGCCAACGGCTTACTGGATGGAGTACCTAGGGTATGGTAGTGGGGCCCTTGGTGGAGTAAATGTCAGCAGAAATTGGACGAGCTAAATCATATGATTAAACAATGGCATTCCCAGCATGCAGGCTGCAACTCGGTTTTAGGAAAGGAAAAAGATCTGAGAAAGAGACCATTAAATTACAGTCTGACGTCCAGTGAAGTCCTTGCTACTTTGTCAGGTATTGTTCTGCAGGTAGATGTAAACAAAGTATCATATGATGCACAAGCACCCAGATCCTGCAGGAATAGTGTGGGAAGGACAAAGGCTGATGAAGACCCAGGGGGTAGCTCAAAGTTAAAGACAAAAACAAGCTGCAGGAGGAACTGTAGGAGGAGTTGTGCGACAAACACACAAACAAATACACACGGTCCATGAATTTATAGTAAGGATGGATAATATATCGAGATCCCTACAAAAACAGGGGAAAATAAAGTGGCCTCCTTTGAAATGTACTTGTTGAGAAACAGGCTAAACACAAAATGGGTTGGCTTTATAAGAAATTATTAACATATCAGAGAAAGACTCAATTGCCAGTAAGTGCCAGCATATGTAAATATAGACTGAAATACAGGTTTGGACATACACTACGTACATGACCAAAAGTATGTGAACACCCGAACATCGAACATCCCATTCCAAAATCATGGACGTGACGCATAGCAACAGGTATGTAGTTGATCCCCCCTTTGCTGCTATAAAAGCCTCCACTCTTCTGGGAAGGCTTTCCACTAGATGTTGGAACATTGCTGCAGTGATTTGCTTCCATTCAGCCACAACAGCATAAGTGAGGTCGGGCACTGTTGTTGGGCGATTAGGCCTGGCTCGCAGTCGGCATTCCAATTCATCCCAAAGGTGTTAAATGCGGTTGAGGTCAGGGCTTTGTGCAGGCCAGTCAAATTCTTCCACATTGATCTCGACAAACCATTTCTGTATGGACCTCGCTTTGTGCATGGGGGCATTGTCATGCTGAAACAGGAAAGGGCCTTCCCCAAACTGTTGCCACAAAGTTGGAAGCACACAATCGTATAGAATGTCATTGTACACTGTAGCATTAAGATTTCCCTTCACTGGAACTAAGGGGTCTAGCCGGAAGCATGAACAACAGCCCCAGACCATTATTCCTCCTCCACCAAACTTTACATTTGGCACTATGCATTCGGGCAGGCTGCGTTCTCCTGACATCTGCCAAACCCAGATTCGTCCGTCAGACTGCCAGATGGTGAAGCGTGATTCATCACTCCAGAGAACGCGTTTCCACTGTTCCAGAGTCCAATGGTCCATGAATTTATATGACGGCGAGTGGTGAGCTTTACACCATACCAGCCAACGCTTGGCATTGCGGATGGTGATCTTAGGCTTGTGTGCGGATGCTTGGCCATGGAAACCCGTTTCATGAAGCTCCCGACGAACAGTTGTGCTGACGTTGCTTCCAGAGGCAGTTTGGAACTCGGTAGTGAGTGTTGCAACCGAGGGCAGACGATGTTTAAGCGCTACACACTTCAGCACTCGGCGGTCCTGTTCTCTGAGCTTGTGTGGCCTAACACTTTGCGGCTGAGCTGTTGTTGCTCCTAGACGTTTCCACTTCACAATAACAGCATGTACAGTTGACTGGGGCAGCTCTAGCAGGGCAGAAATTTGACAAACTGACATGTTGTAAAGGTGGCATCCTATGAAGGTGTCATATTGAAAGTCACTGAGCTCTTCAGTACGGCCCATTCTTCTGCCAATGTTTGTCTATGGAGATTGAATGGCTGTGTGCTTGATTATGTGTACCTGTCAGCAATGGGTGTGGCTGAAACAGCCGAATCCACTAATTAGAAGGGGTGTCTGCATACTTTTGGTCATGTAGTGTATGAAAGTGAAACTTTGAAGCAGTGAAAGTGAAGTGAAGTGAAAGTGAGTGAAAGTGAAGTGAGTGAAAAGTGAAGGAAGACAAGTGAAAATAATGTACCAAAGCAGGATGAACAGTTGAAGGCGATTTGATTATACAGATGCAAACTTGACCTTTGACCTTTTGGTCTAAAAAAACCAATCGACTCCTACATTTTGATTAGTGAACCAATTCAGTGACCCGATATGCAAATTCTTTAAATTTCAGGTCAATCGGATGAAAAGACGATTTTATGTGACAGCTGACCTTTTGCCCGAATTATTAATTTGTCTTCTCCATATTCTAATCATAAGGCTTTGTTGAAAATTTGATGGCTATGTTGGTTTGCGTAATAGTTAGGTTGGTGGGGTTGGGATCCTAAAGTCATGAGTTTGAATCCCGTTCAGCTCTTGAATTAATACCAATTGGGGTTGACTCAGCCTGTCATTCCTTCCAAGGTCGGTGAAATGAGTACCAGGGTACACGGTCCTCTCTCAAGGAGGTTGGTGGCAGGATTTGCACTCCGGCCGCCGTAAAAACACCTCATTCCATAGCACACACAGTGGTGTGTGTCTGAATGGTGCTGATGAGTCGTCCAAGGACGCAGCGACGTGCTGATCCAGCATACGCTCCCATATATATATATATATATATATATATATATATATATATATATATATATATATATATATATATATATATATATATATATATATATATATATATATATATATATATATAGTGTAGCAGCATAGCAAACCTGTTGTGCATTTTGTGATACAAGCACCAAATTTGGTACACTAGTAGACTATCATATTATGAAAAGATCTGGATATTGGGCCATCTCAGATTCAGAGATTTGATTTTTGCAAGATTTCGATTCGATTGGGATCGAAGAGAACACCTTCTTCGTCTTCTGTACAGTGAAGTTGCCAGCCCTGAATTCTCCAGCTACATCTGGGTGCTTCATTGGGAGTGCAACCGTGTCCCTCAGGTGAACAGGGACCCACCTGGCATAGTGTGTGTGGTCTAAGGCATGGAACCATGGGACCAGTTCCGTCAGGGCATCAAGGTACATCGTGAATGAAGCCTGCCGCAGAGAACGCACGTAGACCAGTACCAACATCTCTAGTTCCAGCACAGTTGCCCAGTACTGAAAGTTGGGAATGTCTTCTCCTCTCTGGTGACACCAGTCTTCGAACTCAGGCAGGTCTTCTGCATCATCAGCATATGTCATACAGTGGCGTTCATACGCACGGTGTTGCAGGATGTGCAGTGCCGCTGCAGTGATTTGATGAGCTCTTCTTGTGCGGGTGACGTGGGCAGCTCGTAGGAAGGAGTCGGCCGTCCCTGGCGTTGCAATCTCAGCTTGTAAAATCTGCAAATCTTGCAAAAATCAAATCTCTGAATCTGAGATGGCCCAATATCCAGATCTTTTCATAATATGATAGTCTACTAGTGTGCCAAATTTGGTGCTTGTATCACAAAATGCACAATTCTTTTGAATATTTGGGCTAAGCCGCCCCACTAATATATATATATATATATATATATATATATATATATATATATATATATATATATATATGTGTGTGTGTGTGTGTGTGTGACGCTGACCTTTGACCTTTTGATAAAATTATTAATTTGTCTTCTACGTATTATCATAATTAAGCCTTGGTGAAAATTTGCTGACAAAACTCAAATGGTAAAAAGGTTACGGCCCAGAGAAACACACAGACACACAGAAGTGATTAGCATACCATGTCTCCTGTTGTGCAGTGGACGGGCTAACTAGAATTGCTATGGAAGAAGCGTATAACATCAGTCTATAGCCAAGGGTTGGAGAGCTATGGTTTCGGCCCTGTACTGCATAGCAACAGGAAGGTAATGATGAACATTCTCTTAACAATGGGTTCTGGTCCTGCCCAGTCTGAAAGTAGAAAGAAAAAATGAAATGCTTTTCAGACGTAAGCTTACCCCTGTCTTCTCATCAGTGATACGGATCCCATCCAGACATACACTCAAAACAATCCTTTGCTTGTGTATTCCCCGAGCCCTTGCTGCCGCACTGAAGCCCTGCATGCATCGCACGAGTGGTATCCGCATAGTACATGGATCAGGCAAAGCTTGTGTGTTGCGCAATGTACATACAGTGTCCAGTGATTAGTTAATAATAACTTTTACCGACTACTTTGTACTAACAAGGGAATGTGCGCTTAGCAAAGAGTAAATGAGAAAATGTTCTTAACTAGATATTCAGTTGCATGTGTGATCCTCAATAGAGGACAATCAAGTCTTTCTATCACGTAGTCTCTTCCTCAATGAAATATGATATTGTAACGGTCTGTGCCGGTCTGTGCCAGTTTCCCAGTTTCGAATCCCATGGGTTGCTGAGAGACCACGTCAGTTCCCCGCCCCAGAGGGTCAAATAACAAAAAAAGGAATTACAGGCAAATTTTCACAGAAACTTTGTATTCATGCAATCAACATTGAGGGACGCATGAAATATTTAACGATTTTTTGGATTTGACCCCTGGTTCATGCCCCAGTGGGCTCACAGGGGGTCAAAACCAATTTTTTTTTTTTTTTTAAATCCAAAATTCGATATTGTTTCATTCCTGGTGGAATCTTTTGCCATCTTTCAACTTTGCTTGAGGTGGGAAGCGTGGGAATTCACGATGACCCGCCATCGACTTCGCTCTAGCTGCGGTTTGAATTTGGAACGGTAATTTGTGGACACCCTGGATTTTGATTGAAATAATTTGACCAGTTAATTTGCTGTCTGATTGTTAACGAGCGTCTGTGCAAAGTTTGTTACCCTTGCCAGAGGAGAGGGTATTGCATTTGAGTCCGTTTGTTTGTTTGTCTGTTTGTTTGTTTGTCTGTTTGTCCGCATAGAATAAATATAATTTTCTCTGCAACAGTTGGTCCGATTGACAGGAAATTTTCACCATAGGTGCAACTCCACCTTTAGAATTGTTTTAATGCTAATTATGACGTCATAGGTCACGTGGTTCGGCCGCCATCTTGGAAAAATCGAAAAGCTTTGCACGTCTATATCTCCGAAAGCGCAGAATAGAAAAAATTGAGACATGGCTCATTGTAAAGACCTCTTCATGGGGAATAAAATATGTTAATGATTATGTCATTGGTGCCTCCATTATGACGTCATAATTCGACAAGTACAAAACTTCATCCGATCAAGATGAAATTTATTGAGCGCCATGTCGGAATAAATTAGTTTAGAAAAAAAAAATGATGACGTCATCGGTCACGAAGTTCGGCCGCCATCTTGGAAAACCCAAACAACTTTGCACCTCTATCTCTGAAAGCGCTGAATAGAAAAAAATTGAGACATGGCTCATTGTAAAGAACTCTCCCTGGGGAATAAAATATGTTAATGATTATGTCATAGGTGCCTCCATTATGACGTCATAATTCGACAAGTACAAAACTTCATCTGATCAAGATGAAATTTCTTGAGCATAATCTAGGAATAAATTAGTTTAGAAAAAAAAAATGATGACGTCATCGGTCACGTGGTTCGGCTGCCATATTTGTTTTAACACAAAAGCCTTAAAAATCACTGAAAATACATCCTGGCGAGGGTTTGCAATCTCCGATTGCTCTTTTTCTTGTTATTAAATGTGAAATGAATTGGTTTACAATTTTTTAAATACTTTTAACCAAATGTATTTTTTCAAAGCAAGAACACTTATAACGCAAGAAATTGAAAAATTACGTTTCATACAAAATCATTTGATAACAAAATGGAGGTCATTATAATTTGAGCAAGAACTTCTGCAAACTCAGGCCTATGAATGGTTTAACTGTTGTTGAGCTATAAACCCAATAAAAAGACTATCTGTTGTATTGTGTGTTCTACATAATATTTTTCAACATTTTGTGATGGAAATGGAGTTTCTAATTTACGTCATCATTGCTGTGACATGTTTCAGGGAATTAATTCTCACATTTAACCGAGAAAATCACAAAAATTACAAATAACCTTCATCCCATGTCTCACCTTGAGTTTCATCATGGAGTCCTGGCACATACTCTCATCACGGGCATTGGGAACAATATCCGTACCAATGAGCTTTCCCCGGTGTTTCACCCCATTCCCAACAAATCGCTGCAGCCCCGTATGGCTTCGCTCATCCTCACCTGTGAATATTTCATGATCCACTTCTGTCATCAGGGTTATAATGCTACATAATATGGTTGTAACTTATAATAGGGCCTAAAATTGCTTGGATAACATCATAGTAAAGCTACTGGTGTATGACAAGTTGAAATATTGGACTATTAGTGGCTGTAAGGTGTGACTCAGTCATGATGCCCATTTTATCTGAGCATAAGAACACTAATATCTCTTTTATATTCAGTTTTTACTGTTTTAGACCCGCCGTTGATGCTTCACCCTGTGAGGCAGGTATTTATGGTATTCTCCAGATCCCTTGGGAACACTAGAAGGTTGAGTGAATGTCATGGTCTGTTCAGGCCTAATAGCAGAATCACACATCCCTTTGAAATTGGAATTACAATGCTCACCCGCGTTCCATAATCCGTCTATTCTCTCGCCTGTGGAACCGACTACTCCCTGAGTTTTTTGTCTCTTGGCCTCTCCCTTCAGTCCTTTAAGAGTGATGCCCATCACGATCATCTCGCGTTCTCTCCAATACCCATTTCCTGCACCCTCTCAACCTTTCCCCCACTTATTTCCATTATCCAACTCATGTGCGATATCTGTGTCTCCATGTTCGCCTCTGAAGCTCATCAGTCGGTGAACCAACTGCCCTCCGTCCTTTAGCTCGTCCAAGAGCCTAGAGTTCTGTATCCCAAAAACACAATTTGATTTCTAAAACAAGCACATTCAACAATACTGCACTTGTACCTTGAGAGATGGATGGCAAATCTAAAATGATATATAATATGCACACACATAATACCTATATGGTTCATGAATATTTATTTTCCTATACAGTTTGGGTGATTATTGGACTAGTGTCATTTCATAGGTAGCATTTTAGTGCCCATCTCATTTGCCATCAAGGCATCAACAGCCGACCAAACTGTAGATCGGTATCACATGTTGATTACATCAGAAGGAACAGACAGATTACATTCCTTACTGAATGTCATAAATGAGCCAGCTGGAGTTTTAAACAACAATCTGACAATGCCCTGGAAATTAATATCTTACGATAATTCACCAAATGTCCATCCGTCCATTCAAAGGTACCGCAAAAACGTCTCAACCGATCGCAACGATATTTTGGGTGGGTATTCCTGGGATCCCTGGGAGTAAAATAGGCTATATTGTTTTTCGAATTTTTCCAATTTTCCAATTTTCCAGTTTTTCCAAACACGATGGAATAATATTTACCGATATGAACAGTGATGTGGCTTTTGTTGAAATTCTACAAATACTGTTTATTCTACGTACCAGGAGAGAGTAGATCGACTCCTGACGAACTCTTCCTATATAAACGTGCAGCTCCGAAGTAACACGGCAGCGTGTGCAAAGCGATTGAGAAACAGGTGTAGCGGCCGCTTCTGTGTTACAGATTCGGCGCACACTCTTCACACATAAATGTGCGACTGAGAAAGACGTGTAGCGGCCGCTTCCGTTTTGCAGAATTCAATCTTTTTTCAAAATGGGCGCCATGTACTGTTTATATTTTGATGATTTGCGTGTGACATGATTTAACGGATGTTTATATAAATCGTTTAAAATAAAAAAAAGCGTTCAATTTCTGATATTGTGCCTTTTCATTTGGGCTTCCCAATTGAAGCCCCACCTGTAGGGCGGGTACCGTTGCTAGTCTATATAATAAAGCAGGAGCGTCTGTCTGTATGTCTGGCAATACCTGTTGTGGTCCCAGCAGGTGACCTAAAGTGGGTGGGATGTTTCATAAATTTCTCAACACAATTATGATTTTGAGAATTTTTCCCCTGGCCCCACCCCCCCCCCCCCCCATACGAAACTGCTCTCTCTCTCCGTAAGTAAATTCATTCACGGCTTCGGCATTCACAGTTTCACCATTTACTGCATGTGGAAACATTCGCTGGTTTGATAACATCTCAATACAGATTTTGAGTTTCCACCCAAACAAACTGCTTTTTCTCCATCCTATGATGGGTGTGAGGTTTCATGAATTTCTAAATACAATTATGATTTTGAGTTTCCACCAGTACATAGCTGCTCCCTCTCTCTCTCCGCATGTAAACTCATTCATGGGTTCGGCATGAGCAGTTTCGCCATTTAGTGCTGTCGTAATAACCGCATCAAAAACCCAATAAACTACGACAAACGACGATGAAGTGCAGAAAAAACGTTAATAATGCCACACCAACCTTTTTTTTTGCTGATTATCTTGGTGAAAAATCCACCTGAAGTGCTTTCTATTCCCCCATTGTCATTGAGATCTCGGCTTGAGGGAATCACTGTTTCACATACTGAAAATGCTGCCGATTCCTCCATCTCTACGTTGAACTTCAGGGATCTCTGCTGTGAAAGTACAGACAAGTGTATTGTGTGTTACACATTGTGCTTTTCGATTCTTTGTTGTTGTTTTTAAGTGAAAATATACATAATTCTATAATCATATAAGGCATCCAATGATTTATTGGGATATCTCAATATCTCATGGTATCGTTCCTGCATCTGAACTCGTACTCTGGCCCTGCAGGCAATTTAAGCAGAGAAACTCCAATCTTGTTAAAGCATAAGTATAAGGACCCTTAGAGAACACATTATGCCTTCTGTCCCATTAGCTAAAACTCATTTATGAATGTTTATACGCCCAGGAAAGTTCTGTTTTACAAGAGTACACAATCGGGCTATTAATAAGGACATCCGTTTTTCGACTATAAATGGACGAGTTGTGTGTGTCATTGGTTGTCATCTTCATATGCGGGTTTCAGAAGGTGTAACAGAGCCCCCCGCCCTCCAGGTCTCAAAGTATCCACCTTTGTGTATGTGTGTGTATGAGCGTGTTTACGTATATGTGTGTGTGTGTGTGTGTGTGTGTGTGTGTGTGTGTGTGTGTGTGTGTGTGTGTGTGTGTGTGTGTGTGCGAGTGCGTGTAAGTTGTTGCCTGCTATCTCCCCACGTGAGTGGGTTTCAGGGGATGGAATGGAGACCTACGAGGTTTCAAAGTATCCACCTCCATTAGCGTGTGTGTGTGTGTGTGTGTGTGTGTGTGTGTGTGTGTGTGTGTGTGTGTGTGTGTGTGTGTGTGTGTGTGTGTGTGTGTGTGTGGCATGAATTTTGTGGAGTTCTACTAGAGCTCTGACGTAGTATGTGATACACCAAAATGATTGTTAAGATTTCCTGAGTTGATTAGGCTCATCAAGTACAAAGAGTCTGGAAGAATTCCCATGTTTCAAATGCGCGCCATATTAAGGTGCATTGAGAAGTTTGATAGGTCTTTACATGGCATGGCATTCAAATTGCAAAATAAATAACAAAAAGAATGATAACATTGCAACAAAGCATTTATTAATTAATAGCCGGCGTAGCCGGTGTTGTGAATGAACGGTTGAACGCGTACGTATTATGTTGAAAAGCCAGATTTTGCTGGATCCCTTGAGAATTTCGAAGCTTTGACGCACCAAATCGCACAATGGAGGCCGCCATCTTGCGGATGCGGAAGTATGCATAACGAATTGAAAAAAGTTCAATCGGAGCTTGTTTCACCCGTCTTTTTTTGATTCACAATCTTATGCACCTCTAATTTGTAATTAAAATACTTCAAGACCAACCTCGGTCCGCACGGGCCTGGTTATCTTCAACGAAAATCGTCACCAAACACCGTAACCAATGAGATTCGAGCATTTGAAAAAATATTTCAAAAGCCAAATCACTCAATGGAGGCCGCCATCTTCCGGATGCGGAAGTATGCATAAAAAAATTGCGAAAAAGTTCAATAGGAGTTTGTTTCACCCGTCTTTGTTTGATTGACAATGTAATGCACCTCTAATTTGTAATTAAAATACTTTAAGACCAACCTCGTTTCCCAGGCCCACACGGGCCCTGGTTATCGTCAACGAAAATCGTCACCAATTACCGGAACCAATGAGATTCGAGCATTTGAAAAAACATTTCAAAAAAGCTTTTTACCACATTTCGGAGGCTGAAAACGGCGTCAAATATTCTAAAATTGACGAAGAATTTATTTCTTAGAAATCTCGCGGCCTTAGGGGATAGTTTTTCACGGCCGGAAATATCCGGAGTTGAGACGGAATTCACCGAATTAATCAAGAAGTCAATTTTATAAATTTTAATCTCATCCAGAATGCAAATGATGTCATTTTGAACTAAGTACGGTACCTACTACACCTACCTACTACCAACGACCTAACCTACTGATGCCATAGTGATGGGTAATATAGTGGCAAGAGGCTTTGGCTTCGCCGGCTCATTGCGGCTTTGCAGTCGGGTACTAGTATTGTAGCTTCCAGATGTGTAATTGGATAGACAAAAATGATTATCATGATTTCCTGAGTTGATAAATTAACGAGAAATAATCGGGAAGAATTCTCATGTTTTTAAATGCGCACCTTGTTAAGGTGTATAAGAGAAGTCTAATAGGTCCTTCCACGGCATGCCATTCCAATTACAAAATAAAAAAAAATAATGATAACATTGTAACAAAGCATATACTAATTAATACTAATAATATTAACAACAATAATATTTGTATAACTTGGCAATAATAATAATAACGAACGTATAATGCACCTCCCACTGCCCTGGCCCAAGCACAGCCGTGACCATATAGATTGTAGAATGCAGACCAATGAAAATTCGTGCTTCAAATGCAGCAGATGCACCATGAGGATTCATGAAGAAGGGAACTTTCAACAGTAGATCAGATCATACATCCCTATATGGATAAATAAGTGAATTGTCCACCGTTACAACTCCATTTATTTAATTTTCTCGAAGATTTTTATTTTTAAATTTTTTTGTATACTGAATCAAGGCTCGTGAAAGAGCTGACATTTACTTCACAAACAAATCAGCCAGACAAACAAAATATATAAAAAGAGGGAGCGGAAGACAAGATGGGGAGAGAAGGGGAAGCACACAAACACTTGAGAGCACACAACATTTGAGAGCAGGGAGATGTGTGGGAGGGAGAGGGCTTGGGGGGAGGAGGCGCGGGAAGGGGGGGGGGGGGTGGGAGAAGTAAAAAACACAAGGACACCAAGGACTTCCAGGACAGAAGTTGGTATTTCAAAAAAGTGGAATTGGGGTGAAATTAGCGGGGGTAGAAAAGATCAAGGTTTTGGATGGGGGAAGATCAGAGATGGTGGTGAACAGCTGTTTTAAAGACCTGGAGGGTGGAGTGGGATTGAAGAGAGTGAGGGAGTTTGTTCCAGAGGTGGGAGAAAAGAGGAATGAAGGAGTGAAGGTGAGCAGAGAGTCTTGATTTTGGCAGTTTAACCATATGAGGGTTGCAGGCAGATCTTGTGCGACCTGTGGGAATATTTGCGGGACAGGGCCCAGAGAGAGCTGGGGGGGCAAGGCCAGAGAGGAGTCGGTAGAAGACGGAAAGACCACCAACCTGCCTGCGGTGAGTGAGTGAGAGGCCCTTGGAGTTAGCTTCATCGCGGGAGATTCCAATGATTCTGAATGCTTTGGTTTCAACAGCGTGAAGACGAGCTGGGTGTGAGGCAGGAGCACCAGCCCAGAGGGGAGAGCAGTATTCCATTGAGCTGCGGATGAAAGCCTTGTATGTGGTGAGCTCAGGTGTGCCAAGGAAGGACTTCGCACGACGGAGGATGCCCAGTCGGCGACTAGCTTTGGAGGCCAGATTTGAAATGTGGTTTTCCCAGGAAAGATCATGGCAGATCGTGAGACCCAAAAGCTTGAGTGACAGAACTTCTTGGAGAGGATTATTCAGAAAGTGGATGGGAGGGAAACGTCGATGACAAAAATCAGAAAGTGGATGGGATGGAAACGTCGATGACAAAATCATTTTTTTGGATTTGACAAAATCATTTTGCACTTTAAACGGAAATATAACGACCCTGCTGTGCACATTAGTTGGCATTAATTGTCCCCCGTCGCACCGCGGAACGAAAGGGGGACTATGGTTTTCCCCTCCGTCAGTGTGTGCGTCCGTCCGTGCATCCGCCCGTCCGTCCGTGCATGCGTGCGTCCGTCCGTGCGTGCGTCTGTCCATGCATGCGTGCGTCCGTCCGTGCATGCGTGCGTCCGTCCGTGCATGCGTCCGGCCGTGCGTCCGTCCGTCCGTGCATCCGTCCGTGCATGCGTGCGTCCGTCCATGCATGCGTGCGTGCGTGCGTGCGTCCGTCCGTGCATGCATGCGTCCATCCATGCATGCATCCGTCCGTCCGTTCGTGCGTGCGTGCATAAGCGAACGACCGAATTCTAATTTGGTGTGTGGGTGCAACCCACGTCAAAATCCAAGATGGCCACCGCCATGTATGCCTGAACCTTGTGAGTGGAATATCTTGAAAAATAAGCGAAGTACCAACTTCTAATCTGGTGTGTGCGTGTATCTAGGCATAAGGAAGAACGCTATTGAAAATTGGGTCATCACGTAAAAATCCAAGATGGCCGCCTTGCGTTTTCCAGTTTGTCAACTCATCACTTCACCGACGGGGGACCTAGGCGTAACGCTTGTTGTCCCCCGTTGCACCGCAGGGCGAAAGGGGGACTATGGCTTTCCCCTCTGTCCGTGTGTGCGTCCGTCTGTGCGTCTGTCCGTGCGTGTGTGTGTCCGTCCGTTCCGTTGTGTGTGTGTGCGGACGTGCGTGCGTAAGCGAAGGACAGAATTCTAATTTGGTGTGTGGGTGCAACCCACGTCAAAATCCAAGATGGCCACCGCCATGTATGTCTGAACCTTGTGAGCGGAATATCTTGAAAAATAAACGAACTACTAACTTCTAATCTGGTGTGTGGGTGTATCTACACATAAGGAAAAACGGTATTGAAAATTGGGTCGCCACGTCAAAATCCAAGATGGCCACCACCATATATATGTCTGAACCTTGTGAGCGAAATATCTTGAAAAATAAACGAACTACTAACTTCTAATCTGGTGTGTAGTCTGGTCTGTTAAGGGGATTTTAAGGGGGGATTGTGCAAATTTGTCTACAAGCATGAAACTTGGCACACTTATAGTTTGTGACCTGCTGAATTCAAATCTGCCGGGAGCCAAAGCCAATTCTCAATGGGAGCGCCATATTTGACACTTCAAAATGGCCGCCACTCAAAAACTGACTTTTCCGTTACTAGCCAACCAAAAGTCACATAATTACAATTAAAAGCACTTTTCTAGGGTTTTGGACCTCACTGATTCTAAATCTGATGTCTGTTTGACAGTAGCCTTGACAGGGATCGCCAAATTGGAAAATCCAATATGGCCGCCGGTGAATATTATAATAAATTTTGCATAACTTTGACACTTAAAGTCATAAATCAGGAAGTAAAACAAGTAAAACCAAGAGATCAAGGTATCCTTTATTGATCAACAAAATCAGGCTAATAACCATTAAGCACTATGTTAATATTAATTAATTAATTTACATATATTAATAGTAAATCAATCAATCAATAAATGTATCAATCATATCACGTGCTGTGACTGGTGTCAGACTGATTCATGAATTCTCATTGTTCACACATCCACCTTCGCATTTGCACAAAATTGTGCAACGAACACCAGCTCTGCAGCACTTGCAGTTCCCTGTGCATGACTTCGCACAGCCACACTGCAAAAGGATGGAACAGGCCTTGCTGCTGTCCTCAAGGGTTGTCCAGAAGGGCAACCACCCACCACTGCTGTCCTTGTGCCACCTCCAGTCATGGAAGTCAGGGATGTCCTGGTAAACAGACGTTGCCTGACTCCAGAAGAAGCTGGCCTGCAGCATTGCTCTGCGGATGTGTTGATATAGAGCAGCTTGTGTTGGTGGTAAGGCCTCTAGTGTCTTCTTCCCACTTGTGAAGAGTCGAAGCCTAGCCTCATTGACTCTTTCCAGACCACAGCCCTTGCTGTACATGACTACAACAAAGCGCTCTAGAGTGCGCATGTGCTGGGACTGTGGGCTGAGCTCTTGGGGTTCACTGGTGAGGGCAACAAGGGTGTCCGTCAGTCCTGGTGTGCTCTGCCAGGCTGACCAGGCTGACTTCTTACCACATCCCAGGAAGTGTGACACAGTGTCACAGCCTGTGACCGCGTGGAATAGTGGCAGTGCCAGGCACGTTGATGGTCCCAGCTGGGCAGAGAGAGTGTGGATAGGAATGTCACGCATCTTCTTCCCACTGCCGAGACAGACCCACAACTGGGACAGCCCAAGTGATGAAAAGAAGTGAATGGCCAGGATGACCACATCACTGTCGACTGTGCGCACCAAGGCAACCTGGTGGCGCTGCTGTGCTGCATGGGCAAGATGGAGCAGTATCCTGGTATCAGCCTCAGTGTGGTTACATGGCTGAAGACCAGACATGTCATGTTGTTTGTTGGAGAGAACACTCTCCTTGTTGGTGCTGAGGAGAAGTCTCCCACCCAGATCCTGCTTTACAAGCTGTGCACTCAGGAAGGGGAACAGTTCCCTCTTGTTGTCAGTATTCTTGAGGAACCCAGTGTTCCAGTCCTTCTTTGGAATACGGGTCTGGCCATCCCCAATCCTGGTACATGGGCCTAAGCCACGACGATGGTGTGTCAGGGTTTTGAGGTTGTCCTCTGGGTAGGTGTCCCAGACAGCATCTACCCGTGTGACAGTTGGAGTTACCTGTGACTCCACAAATGGCACCAAATGCTGTGACACATAAGCAGTGAATGTGTGTGCTGAGGTCGGCCGCACCATGTGAACAACAGCTGCCATGTCAAGTACCACAACTGTGGCTGCTTTGGCTGCAGCTGAGCGACCAGTGGGTGCCTTTAGGTGCTCTAGAATGTCCGACTTTTTGCCAGACCTGAGTGATCCTTGGTTTGAGAGACTAGGTGGTTCTCTCTGATTCTCATACCGGAAGAACTCTTCCATGTCTGCATCAGGTCGAGACTGCAAGGACAGGAAAAGCTTGGTTATGAGGGAAGAGTTTCTCTGAGCACTGCCTGATCTGCCTCCCTTTTTGGTGGTAACAGGGCGATTGGAAAATGTGAGGACATTTTGGCGTTTGAGAGTGTTTGTTATTGGCAAAGTGTCCTGGTCTAGAGTCTGTGTTACAAACTTGGCATGCAGATCTTTTCCAAGGTTATGAAGCTGGGCAAGCGATGCAACAACTTCATCTTTCATGACCTCCTGTGTGTGTAGAGCCACAAGCTCATGGCCATTGGCAAAGGTAATCCTAGCTGTTCAGCTATCTCCACAAATGACAGAACATCTTTCTTGTACTTAGTCTGCAAAGCACTTGCTTCTTCGTGATGGGTAGTGCGTGAGCTTGCAGTGTCCAACACAGCCTCAAACTCCTCGATACATCGAGAGCAGTCGGGACCTGCTAGCATGAAAAGAGTGAGGGCCTCAGGGTTTTCATACAGACCAACTGCACCACCATGGGCCTGAAGGTTCTTGTTTGACTGCTCATGAGATTGGTCCTTGCCAATGAGGCTGAACTTGTGCGGTGACCTCTGGACAACAAAGTTCCCCTTGAGAAACTCAGCATACAACTGTGGGTGCTTCTCAGGCAACTGGACCATATCCTGCACATGCACTGGTAGCCAACGAGCATAGTTTGTGTGGTCCATCACATGGAACCAGGAGCACAGCTCATCACAGACCTGCACATACAGCAGGAAGTCTCCCTCACGGAGAGAAAGGATGAAGCGGCACATTAGGAGCTCCAGGTCCATGATGGTAGACCAGAACATGAACATGGGATTGTGAGTTCTGGACCTTTGAGCCCAGATCTCTAGAGACTCAGGTGGTCCCTCAACACCAGAGCAGTAATTGGAGTATGACTTCTGTCTGAGGAGATACAGACCCATGACAGAGACCTGGTGAGCATAGCGAGTGCGCTTTATATGATGCTCATGAAGCACAGACTGGGCACGGCCAGATGTGAGGACCTGGGCCTGAGCAAGAATGTTGCTCCACCCAGAGTCCCGCAGCAACTTACCAATCATCTGGTGCATTTTGTCCTCTATGTGTAGAGCGCCCATCATCAGGACCAGCTTATCTTCCCCCATTGTCAGGGAATGACCACTGCAGCTGCTTAGCGATGGCATACAGAGGCTGGTCACCACCAAGCACAGGAGTTTGACCAGGGTTGAGGGCCTCTGTGCCTTGCATTGTGAGATGCATTGCATGTTTCATCATAGAAGGTGCGGCTGCTTTGTCAGGGAACAGAGGTAGAACCCCTATCAATGCCTTAGGCTTCACAGAGTCATCACTCATGAGTCGGGAGTTGTAGCCTGACCAGGTGATGACTTCACCTTCTGGCAATGTGTCCTGTTTCAGCACTGTGGACACATGTGCCATCCAGGACTCATCCTGGAATTTGGCTCCATGTAGCAGATTATGAGATGGCCGAGAATTGAGATCTGGAGTACATGGTACATGCAAATCATTGCTTGAGAATTCAGCTGGCTGAACCACTGTGTAGGATTCAGGAAGTTGTGGTACAGTAGTGTCTGTAGGATCCAGCTCGATAGAGGGTCGCTGTACTCCTTGGTTGTCCCAAGACAGGTGGTTTGTCACGCTGATTGCTGTCCCATGGAACCCATCATTGGAGAAGTTACCTTGGTTGCTGCTATCCAAGTTGTCTACATCAAAGGTCACGAAGACCCCACTACGGATGTTTGTGGGCAGCACAACTCCATCCTGGACAAACTGTTTGACGTGTGCTCGTGCCATGGATCGCCTGATCTCCAAGACACGACTGTAAGACACAGAAACCCCAAAGGCATTGGCATCATTGATCTCTTTCTTCCGCCTACCCTCACCATGCAGCTTGAGGCCCTGGTACAAAGGGAAAGGGGTCTCATGTTCTTTGTTGTGACGGATGTTGCTGGACTTTGTGGCATGATGTGAACCACTGCAGGTATTATAAATAATCTGCTGGGCAATGGCGCTTGCAACTCTTGCCCTGCCTTGTACCTGCGCCTGCAACTCCTCATTGCTCTGTTCACGCAAGATTGAGGGGCCCTGGAGCAGGATGTTGAGGAAGCTTCTCAGCTGTCCAGGGATGGGAGATGTCAGGGAATCAGAGGCAAAAGAACCAGTAAATGGTTCTTGCCTCTGGAGACAGCATTTCCTAAGTATTACTGCTGCTCACATCAACAACAAAGCATCATCCTGACCTATCTGGGACTTATGGGCTTCAGCTATTAGATCTCCAACGTTCTGGTTGCTAGAGATATAGACTTCCTTGCCCTGGGAGAACTCTGTCGACTCAGGAAGCAGCTTCAGAAGATACTCCTTGAACCGTGTGGCATGTGGTTCCCTGGTATCAGAACAGGGAATTCCCTGTTGCTCCACAAGTGTTCTATATAACTGTCGCAAAGCAGACAGTTTGAAGACTGAGTCAGAGTCCTCGACTAAAGCAACAATTTGCGCAATGGCAACTGAATTGAAGTGAGGGGCAGGAGGACCTGCAGATGATCTGCGATCCTCAGCACGAGCTGAGTCTCTCAGGTGCAAGTAACACTGTACATGATAGTAAATGTCACCAGCGTGGGCATCAGCTGCGTGGGCAATCAGTTTGCCCAGAAGATTGAAATTGTTGGTGCTCTGAGCCCAGGTCTTTAAGTTTGTGTCTACATTAAATGTTTCAACTTTACGTAGATTCTTTTGGTCCTGTCCCTCACATATTATGCAACAAGGAGACTTCTGAGGAGCAGAAGACACTGCAAAACTGGACCGTAGTTTCTTAGGTGAGTTTTGGTCACTAGAATCCTCTTTTTCAGTGAACCTTCTCAGGCGAGAGTTACTGCAGTAGGTTCTGCAAACTTTGTGATATTTGGCATTGTGTGTCTGAAGCGTCTTGGCAATGCCCTGGCCCTCATCAAGCTGAACCCATGACACTTTCAAACAAGAAGGCATGACACCAATGGCTTTAAAACCATTCAGATCTTTCTCAATTGAAGCAAGGCCCTCTTCCGTTGGCGTCTGCAACCGTTCATCCTTTTCTTCTTGGCAGACACAGCAAAGCTCCCAGTTGATGGCATCCATCCTTGCCATCCACCACCAGTACAGCTAGGACTTCTATTCTCTATTCTTCTATTCTATTCTTCTATTCCCACAGCAGAACGACAGGCACCTGAAAAAAAAATTTTTTTTTAAATAAAAAAATTAAAATTTAAAAAAATTGTCAAACATTAAAAAAAAAAATGTAAAATTTCCTGTCAAGGCTACTGTCAAACAGACATCCGATTTAGAATCAGTGAGGTCCAAAACCCTAGAAAAGTGCTTTTAATTGTAATTATGTGACTTTTGGTTGGCTAGTAATGGAAAAGTCAGTTTTTGAGTGGTGGCCATTTTGAAGTGTCAAATATGGCGCTCCCATTGAGAATTGGCTTTGGCTCCCGGCAGATTTGAATTCAGCATGTCAAAAACTACAAGTGTGCCAAATGTCATGCTTGTAGACAAATCTGCACAATTTTTCCCCTAACAGACCAGACTAGTGTGGGTGTATCTACGCATAAGGAAGAACGCTATTGAAAATTGGGTCGCTACGTCAAAATCCAAGATGGCCGCCACCATATATATGTCTGAAACTTGAGTGAAATATCTTGAAAAATAAACGAACTACTAACTTCTATTCTGGTGTGTGGGTGTATCTACGCATAAGGAAGAACGTTATTGAAAATGGTGTCGCCACGTCAAAATCCAAGATGGCCACCGCCATGTATATCTGAATGTTGTGAGTGGAATATCTTAAAAAATAAACGAACTACTAACTTCTATTCTGGTGTGTGGGTGTATCTACGCTTAAGGAAGAACGCCATTGAAAATTGGGTCGCCACGTCAAAATCCAAGATGGCCGCCACCATATATATGTCTGAACCTTGTGAGCGAAATATCTTGAAAAATAAACGAACTACTAACTTCTAATCTGGTGTGTGGGTGTATCTACGCATAAGAGAGAACCCTATTGAAAATTGGGTCGCCACGTCAAAATCCAAGATGGCCGCATTGCGTCTTCCACTTTGTCAACTCACATCACTTCACCGATGGGGGACCTAAGAGTAACGCTTGTTTATCTTCCAAATGTGGTCAATGTGTACCAACAAAATATTTAATATCTTGCACGCCAAAATTAATATCTTGCATGATATCTCACAACGTGGACGGATTATGACAAAACTTAGTGGATGAGTAGGGTAGGTGAGAAGAACAAGCCGATTAGATTTTGGGTCAGGTCCGGATCCAAATCCAGCCTATTAGTGGGATACAAAACGTAAACTGTTCAGCCTGGCGGAGGTATGTGCCGTACCAAGTTCCGATCAAGTTGGTCTCGCCCCGAATGGGATGCAATATTATTGCAATGCCCCTGTCTGTCTGCCTCCCTGTCTCAAAAATGGATGGAGGTCCTCAACACCAAACAGGAATTTAGAGCTGTCTCCCTTGACAAATCACGTGCCTTCGATAGGGTCTGGCACCCCGCTCTGCTCACCAAACTCTCCTTCTATGGTATCCATGGAAATCTCCACGCTTGGCTTGCAGACTTCCTCTCATCTAGTCGTAGTCAACGTGTTGCCCGAAATGGATTTCTCTCATCTCCCCTTCCTGTTCAGGCTGGAGTTCCCCAAGGCAGTGTTCTGGGCCCTGTGCTTTTTCTGGTCTTCATCAATGATCTCTCTGACTCTCTTGAAAATCCTCTCTATCTCTTTGCTGATGACTCTACTCTCTGCCGCTCCATTCCTCATCCCTCAGATCGGCAGTCTGCCGCCTCCTCACTCTCTGCAGACCTGGACAAAATAACAGACTGGTCAAACAAGTGGAACATGTCTTTCAATCCTGACAAATCTCACACTCTTACAATGTCTCTCCGAAAAGACCGACTGGACAACCCTCCCATCCACTTTCTGAATAATCCTCTCCAAGAAGTTCTGTCACTTAAGCTTTTGGGTCTCACTATCTGCCTTGATCTTTCCTGGGAAAACGACATTTCAAATCTGACCTCCAAAGCCAGTCGCCGACTGGGCATCCTCCGTCGTGCAAAGTCCTTCCTTGGCACACCTGAGCTCCTCACCACATACAAGGCTTTCATCCGCAGCTCAATGGAATACTCTTCTCCCCTTTGGGCCGGTGCTCCTGCCTCTCACCTTGCTCGGCTTCATGCTGTTGAAACCAAAGCTTTCAGAATCATTGGAATCTCCCGCAATGAAGCTAACTTCGAGGGCCTTTCACTCACTCACCGCAGGCAGGTTGGTGGTCTTTCTGTCTTCTACCGACTCCTCTCTGGCCTTGCTCCCCCAGCTCTCTCTGGGCTCTGTCCCCCAAATATTCCTGCAGTTTGCACAAGATCTGCCTGCAACCATCTCATGGTTAAACTGCAAAAATCAAGACTCTCTGCTCACCTTCACTCTTTCATTCCTCTTTTCTCCTGCCTCTGGCATAAACTCCCTCACTCTCTTCAATCCCACTCCTCCCTCCAGGTCTTTAAAACAGCTGTTCACCACCATCTCTTATCTTCCCCCATCCAAAACCTTGATCTTTGCTACCCCCGCTAATTTCACCCCAGATCCACTTTTTTGAAATACCAACTTCTTTCCTGGAAGTCCTTGCAGTGTCCTTGTGTTTTATACTTCTCCAACCCCCCGCCCCCTTCCCACGCCTCCTCCCCACAAGCCCCCTCCCTCCCACAGATCTCCCGATGTCCCTGCTCTCAAATGTTGTGTTTGTGTGCTTCCCCTTCTCTCCCTATCTTGTCTACCGCTCCCCTTATTATATACTTTGTGTGTCTGTTTGATTTTTTTGTGTGATAAATGTTAACTCTTTCACGAGCCTCAATTCTGTATACAAAAAATAAAAATAATCTGTGTGTAACCACGTCTATTTATTTCACTTTAAAAATATTTTTTTCTGCAACCGCTTGTCTGATCAATGCGCAGCTTTAAATATAGGAGGGAACCCCCATGGAGAATATTCCATTGATAAATATGATGTCTTAGGTCACATGGTACCACAGCCGCATTGGATTAAAGGAAAACATTTGGACATCTTTTTCTCTGAAACTGCTCAATGAAAAAAAAAAGAAACTTGGAATATTTCATCAACTCCCCATGGGGTATATTGGTTGATAATGATGACGTCGTAGGTGAAGTATTCCAGCCACAATTGGTGGAATTGAAATCCTTATCTGAAAAATCTATATATATTGTAACGGATTTGAGAAGTGTAACGGATTTGAGAAGTGTAACAATTTTGAGAAAGTGTAACGAATGTGAAAAGTATGGTTTTGTTGTGTGTAACACCCTCGTAATGTAAAGAATGGTCGCAGCTCGTCCTCTTAGTTAATTCCATAAACCTACACACAGGACACGATATATCCTTTTAAATAGTTAGTCCCTTATTCTCTGTGTAGGCTAAGGATGTGTTTCCCACTAGTTTGACTCTTCATTGCACCGAATTAAATAAGAGTAGGCCCTCCGACGCCCCATGGCAGCTTCCAAGTGCCAGGTTTGCACTTTGCTGCATTTTCATCTGCCGTCCACTTTGCAGCAGTTGACTCCATTACGCACGAGGTAACGCCGAAGAAGAAAGGCGGGTCTCCACCTCGTCATAGAGGGGAGGAGTAAGTCGGCCCCGCTCATCCAACCCAGAACGAGGGGTTTGGCTTGAGGGGGCGGAGAGAGAAAGTTTGGGGAAGGTTCGAAAAGGGTGAAGGGCGGGGCCTATATAACCCGCTGCGGGATGCTCCCAAAAAGAGATGAGCTGAGAGGAGGGATGAGTTCTGGGTCCAGGAGATGCGCTGGAGACGAGCAGGTGTGACCGAGCCGCCGTGAGACGTGCCGCGCTGCAGGAGAAACGGACCGGGGCAACGCAAGGAGCGCACGAGGCAGTACGGAGAAAGGAACTTCGCCCGCGCAGTTTGGGACCAAAGCTCGGCTTCTTGACGGCGGTGCCTTCTGGCCCGACCGTGCCCAGCACCCGCTGAACCTTCCTTGCCTCTAAAAGCCACCCATCTCCAAGCCATTCCTTCCTGCCTGCATTTCCCCGTGTAAGTGTGATCGTCCGTCTGTCTTTAATGTTGTCCTGGGGTTTATTAATTAAGCTTGAATAGGTAAGCTAATGATTTCACTGTGTGTCTGCTCCTTCCATTTTCTGTATATAACCGACTGCTCTCGTTGCTTTGGCTTGTGAAAATACTTAATAAATCCTGTTATTCCTCCGTACTACTTCTTCTTCTTCTTCATTCTCGTTCGGTCGCTTTAGAGGTTTCCATATTGTGTAGCTGCGGCGCGATACGGCCAAAGTTTGGGGTGAATCGGGTTTTAGTCGGGGAATAACTGTTCGGCCGCGGTTACACCACCGCTCGGTCAAAATAACATCTAATCCGCGGTCGTAACTATATATATATATATATATATATATATATATATATATATATATATATATATATATATATATATATATATATATATTGTTGCGGATATGAGGATGGCATTTTTTTGGATTGTGTGTATTGGATTGTGGTAAACTGCTGTGTACCATTGGTTGGATATGGCCCCTCCTGCCTCCAGAGTTGTATAAAGGTAAAAAGGGTGTCTCGGTAATTAGTCCATAAAGCATACACGTCAGCCAATCATAGAATACCCCTGTTCGATAGCTTATATCTTATTATGTGTTTTAGAGTAAGGCCTTGTCTTCCATTAGAATGACACTCCATTGCACCGAATTGTCAATTAAGAATAGCTCCCCTTCAATAATTCCATTTCCCAGCCAAACTCTCCATCTGTGGGTAAAGCAGTTCACAAGCATGGGGTGCACGCCCTCTCAATTCGCTGCTATAGTGAAAATGTGCTCCGTGCTCTGTTTGAACAGGAGGGGCGGGGTCGCCAGGGAGAGGCAAGCCCAGGGCGCGCCACGAAGGGCGGGGCTGTGCAGCCCCATGCCCAAATAAGGAAACAAGCCCGTGTCTCGCCACGAGGGGCGTGCCGTCGGCGCGATGCCCAAATAAGGAGACAAGCCCGTGGGATTACCATACAAGGTCACGAAACAGAGCACGGGGGAGAGGGCGGTACCGAAACCGAAGAGGGCGTGTCAGACCCACGCTAACGGTATGCGAGAAGGGTGCAAAGATCGCAGATGAGCTGGAGAGAAGTGAGGGAAAGGCTGAGCTGAGCTGCGTGGAGAGGTACACGAAAAAGAAGGGGTCCAAGAGAAAGCCGAGGAGCTTTTATGAAACAAGCTACACGAGAGATACGACAGAGGAGTGCAGCCCCGTTTCAACCAGCCGCGTGAAGCCCTGACGGTGTGCGCTGTAAAGCGGATTACAAGGAGCCGCCGGCTCCCCGCTTCCCGCCCAGAGTGGACCCGCTCGCTGTGCCCTGTGATCCCACCTGCTCATCCTTTCCAGCCATTCCTGCCTGCAAGTTCCCCATTTTGCCTACGTGAGTTTGTTTTGTTTGTTCTGTCCTGGGTAGTAAACTAAGTCAGTATAAGCTAGTAATTTGCACTGTGTCACCTGCGTCTCATGTCCCCTGTAAATAAACGTGACTGCTCTTTTTGCTTATGTGTGTGTAAATAATAATAAACCCCGTTACTCTTCTGTACGTCTTCTTCCTCTTTGCATTCGGTCGCTTTAGAGTTTTCCCACATTGAGTAGCTGTGGCGCGATACGGCCAACGTTTGGGTAAATCGGGTTTTAGTCAGGGAACAACTGTTCGGCCGCGGTTATACCTCCGCTCGGTAAAAATAACATCCTAATCCGCGGACCGTAACAATATATAGATGAGTGAATAATTAAAGTTATGATTGCATTGGTCATGTGGTCCAGTGGCCATATTGGATTGAAAATAAAAATGTAAAAAGTCTTCTTCTTCATACCCATTCAACAGATCAATACGAAACTTCATAACTATGATTGACCAGCCATGGGAAACATAGTTTGAATATTTTTTTTCACCTCCATTGATGAAATTTACCTTTAATGTGCACAAAGTGGTCGTTAAATACCCTAATAATCAATAAATATATAATCAATAAAGCTGCGGATAATGGCAATAAAGATGCGGAATATGTGACATAATAGGGTGCATGGATGATACGGGTATATGGGCCATAATAGTAGCGTATTCAGTTAACGATGGTTTTATTGCTTAGAATGAGCACATGAGGCCAGACTATGCACTCTATGAGTGCCATTCTCGTTCATTTAGCATTCATAGTGAAGCAGCTCTACTGGTACTTCAAAACCACACTATATGTGATCTATCTATAATTCCAGTAATCTCTGTTTGTACGTTTGTCTGTGACCGCTGTTTCTCGACAACCACGGGTCCGATATACTTTTAACTTGCCAGGTATATTGCTGGGGACCCGAGGATGTGCCTTTTCAAGGTTTCATATTAATCGGACAATTACTTACCGAGCTATGTCCAAAAAACGATTCAACCAATCAGAGAGCAGCGAACTATCGCGTGTGCCGAACGTGGCGGACACACTCTGCCTCGGATGGCACATTTGAGAGCGTATTCATTTATTTCACGTTTGCAAACTATGTTGGCGTTAAACTATGTTTTAAAACTAATAAAAACGAATTTGCGATTCATTCGCTTTCCTGCGCGTTTGTGCACGCGATGGCGATTTCTTTACCAAACTCCGGAAGCCGTTCGCTTTGGACCAAACCATTTCATGTAAATAGAGGGGGGGGATATAATTTTAGATATAGATATAGTACGGGCAATGCCCTAGTATTTTCAATCGAAGCAAAGCTCAAGAGTAATTTCTATGAGCCACAACCTGCTTTCCTCGTGTGCAAGTTTTTTTGTGGTTTCCATGCAGAATCTGGGATTTCCTACAGTTGGCAAGTTATCTCCGACACTGACCAAATTCGTTGCTCGAGAAAAGTAAAATTCTTAGTGGAGGCAATGGTAGACCACATATTGTCATGACAAAATCATTTATGACTGAGGGTAATATGATTACAAATAGGGTTTTTGGAAATAATGCAATGTTAGATCGAGTATGTCTTATTGAGTTATATAAGCAAATTGGAGAAAAGCTTTTGTTTTCTTGGTAAATAATTAAATACAAATCCATGTAGGCTAGCTCTCTGATCCAATATATGATTTTGACTTATGAGGGAAAAGATGAGTTTGCAGATTGAAAAAGGATGTGATTGTCATAGCTACTGAGTGACCTTTTGATTAAATAAGGACTTTCTTATTGTATGCCTGTTTTTATTGATTTCTAAATATTAAACCATAAAGTTAATGTCCCTGCAATGGCGTTATAAAACGTTGCTGCAAAGTTTATAATAACATTAACGCAACGTTATGATTGATAGAGTCTTGGCGCCGAAGAGTCTCGACCAACACATTCTTCTCATTAAAGAATTTGAAAATGCAGATCTGCTCTCAGCGGGGAGTACTCTCATCTCAATATTTCACTGACCAATCACATTGTATCCCCCGATCCTTGCTCCCTCCCACCCAAACTTTGCCCAACCAATCCTACTGCTCTCCTCCCCTCTCTTCGCTCCTCCCCCCTCCACTTGCTCCTCCCACTTGAAATTGTATAAGAATCAGAACTGATGTCCAAATAGAAGGATTAGCACTGGAATTGTAAGATGTTGGTGTGTTGTACTTTAGGATTTTCACTAGGTTTGTAATGCTGTAAATGTTGTACTTCGGATGTTTTGCTTGGCTGGTCGATTCTGTATGGTTACACTGTATGTTGACTGTATACTGTGCATGCTACTGTATCTCTATGATGTTTCCTTTGATGTACATCTCTACTGTACCAGGATTTCACTTGGGACCTTCTGTGAATCTTGCAATGTAATTTGTGAATTGTAATATGGTTTGATAAAGGTTATTGTTTCTTGCTGTGTATTTCCTTGTAGACAGAAAGTGTTGTCCTCCTCAGGAATTAAAATTTGTGATTCATCTTCTGACAAAGGTTATGGACATTGAATTTTTGGTTTATCTATTACCTACTAATGTAGGAAAATATCCCTATCACCAGCCATGGGGAACATAGTTTGAATTTTTTTTTTCACCTTCATTGATGAAATTTACCCTTAATGTGCACAAAGTGGTCATTAAATACCCTAATAATCAATAAATAATCAATAAAGCTGCGGATAATGGCAATAAAGATGCGGAATACGTGACATAATAGGGTGCATGGATGATACGGGTATATGGGCCATAATAGTAGCGTATTCAGTTAACGAAGGTATTATTGCTCAGAATGAGCACATGAGGCCAGACTATGGACAGGAGGGGCGCAGGAAGGCGTACTCTATGAGTGCCATTCTAGTTCCTTTAGCTTTCATCGTGAAGAAGCTCTACTGGTAATTCAAAACCACACTATATGTGATCTTTTCAATCGAAGCAAAGCTCAAGAGTGTGAAATCCTATTTCCTTTACACTGCCTTTCATGATGTATGTTGGGGACCTCTTAGTACCTTGCTAGAAGAAATACAACTCTGTAAACTTTTGAGTTAGATTATCAGTATCCTGTGAGGTTGGGGGAGGCTGGTTTTACTACCTTTGTGAACACTTTGTACTTCAATATCTGTGATCAGCATAGTCATTATGCAGTACGAGTTGCATAAGTGCTGCTTGTTGTTAAAAACGTATAAATAGTTAAATACAACCATAAGAATATTACATTGGATGAGTTTTGAGTCCAAGTGGTGACATCTCCTGAGGATATTGTTCTCTTTCTCTATGTGTACAGTTCATGCATATATATGATTTACTTACATGAAATAATTTGGAATATGGAGCTGAGTTATGGAAGACCAAGGTGCCAATTATCTGCAATTTGTTGAGAGGTCAAAATGGTGGTCAAATCAATTGTTTCATTGTTATTGGATAAAAATTGAGATACAAATGGTTTGCAATTGTTGCTGTTGTTATAGGCACCACAAGCCGCACAGTCTTTTTGTTTAATGCAAAATTAATTGAACTCTGAACTCAACTTCCAATCATCGGCTTGCTGTGTCAAGTCCTCTCAGTTACATCAATATTCTATTTCATATTTGGAATATACATCTTTGGAAACCCTCTGTTTCACTCTGCAGGTTATTTCACCATTGATGCATAATGTATAATTTAAAAACAATCTCTAGCTGACTATTTCATTTACGAAAAGGTTCGAAATGCTGGGTGATTAGTAAAAATGAGCACCTGTAATTTTAAACCTACTAATGTAGTGCCGGCGTCATAACAGAAAATCAAATGTACAAGTGCCATTTATTTTGGAGAATAATTTGAATGCACATCATGTTTGCAATATGTAAAGACCACAATGAGCAACATTTGTTTAACCTTTCTTGATACTCATAGTAAAGCAGAAATATAAAATAATAATCATCATAATCATCAAATAGCATGCCCCATGCAGAGCGATGGTGCTGCCAAAGCAGTTATTACACCACAATCCTGGCCTGGTTGCCCCTACGACTCATTTGGTCATGGCATGAATTTGGCATGCCCAAGATTACACAGCTCAAGGAGAGCATGCTGACCTTGACCTATCTTGCCATCCACACACATCACCTTTCAAACTAATTGTAACATTTGTCTACAACAACGACAACAACAACAACAACAACAAAAGATGATTCCCTTGAATGGTGGAAGGCATATATTTGGACTTCTTATTCTTTAATTTCAATTTTAATTTCAATTAAGCATTTGGGATCAAATGCTTCACACAAAAAACTGTTTCATTACCTAGAAAGAAGAGAGTCGTGAAAGCCCTTGATATGGATGTGCCCAGTACATTTATTTCTGAATCAATCCCTGAAATAAAATCCATTTCGGTTTTCCAAGGTTATCAATGAAATTTGTTAAAATAATGTCAAAAGCATTTCTCTGGAGCAATATGCATTTTAAATGTGAAGTTGAAACCCGCTCACAAGGAATGCATGCCTATTCATTCACCTGAGCAATATTCCACTGAGTTTCTGAATAAATCAGCCAGATATTCCGTTTTGTTTGATCATCTCTTGCAGGTTAGGGTGCACATGAAACGCCTGGTTTTAGATCAGATAATGAATCCATATTTCATCCCTTGTGACAATGTGGGCAAATAATTCTGCTGGATTGGCGGTGGACAAGCAGGAGCTTCCCACTGCTAGAACTTCCCCCAAACAGTAATGATTTAAGCACTTTCCTGTGTTCATGGGACTCATCACCGAGAACTTGGCCATATTTTTCATTCTCAGATATGACATTCTACATCCTGTCGTAACATCCCAGACCTTCTCTCACTAGACCTTGACATTGCCTTAAACACAGACATTATGTCACAAGGGGCAATATTTCAGAGACAAGACAGCCATCAGTCCTCTTATAAAGCCCAATTATCCTTTGGGAATTTCAAAGCCTATTTCATACGAGCACGTTTTAATAAAATTACTGAAAAAATACAGCACTGGAGTATCAGGAGGAACCGAAAAAGACAAATATGGAGTCATCAGGAGGAACCGGGATAGGATTCAGGTTTTGACTGCGACTGCTCTACCCTCAAACCCATCCAGGCACAGTCATATTAACCCTACGAAAACTATTTGCAAGATTTGCCCCTCCATAAACAAAGAAAAAGATGGAAAGAAAGGAGAGATGGAGGACAAAAAAAAAAAATTGACACAAATACAACAATACAGGAGCTACATAACAAAGCATCATACAAATAGCTCGGAGTAGAAGAGGGCCAAAAATGTCACAGAAAATTGCAAAACAATTACCAAAGAACACCGACGTAAAATGAGGCTGATCCTGGAAACATACCGATTTCCCAGGAACAAAATCAAAGCCATAAACCAACTCGCAATGCCAGTATTCCAGTACAGCTGCGGAATAATAAACTGGCCACAATTATATTTCAATAAACTGGATATCCTGTTCAGGCTGGAGTTCCTCAAAGCAATGTTCTGGGCCCTGTGCTCTTTCTGATCTTCATTAATGATCTCTCCGACTCTCTGGAAAATCCTCTCTATCTTTTTGCTGATGACTCCACTCTCTACCGCTCCATATCTCAACCCTCAGATCGGCCAGGCAGCAGCCTATTCAGTCTCTGCAGACCTGGACAAAATCACAAACTGGTCAAACAAGTGGAACATGTCTTTCAATGCTGACAAATCTCACACCCTCACTATGTCTCTCCATAAAGACCATCTGGAAAATCCTCCAATCTACTTTCTCAACAATCCTCTCCAAGAAGAACTGTTACTCAAGCTTTTGGGTCTCACTATCTACCATGATCTTTCCTGGGTAAACCACATTTCCAAGCTGGCCCCCAAAGCCAGTTACCGACTGGGCATCCACCATCACACGGAGTCCTTTCTTGGCACTTCTGAGCTTCTCACCACATATAAGGCTTTCATCCGCAGCTTGATGGAATACTTTTCTCCCCTCTGGGCTGGTACACCTGCCTGACACCTAGCTCAGCTTCATGCTGTATAAACCAAAGCTTTCAGAATCATTGGTATCTCCCGTGATGAAGCTAATTCTGAGGACCTTTTACTCAATCACTGCAGGCAGGTTGGTGGTCCTTCTGTTCGACTGACTCCTCTCCGGCCTTGCTCCCCCAGCTCTGTCTGTGCAGTGTCCCCCAAATATTCCTGCAGGACGCACAAGAACTGCCAGCAACCCTCTTCTGGTGATGTATATGTATATATGTATATATGTATATGTAAATATATATATATATATATATATATATATATATATATATATATATATATATATATATATATATATATATATATATATACAGTGAAACCTTGACTTACGAGTTTAATTCGTTATGTGACCGAGCTCGTAACTTAATTTGCTCGTTTCTCAAATTAAATTTCCCCATTAAAATGAATTTAAATGCTATTAATCCGTTCCAGCCCCCCAAAAACCACACCAATTTTTTTTGTTACGTGTTTTTAAATAAGAAAAATGTACTTTATAAATAACAAATAATGTATAAACAAGCACGACCTCGTACATAATAAAAGAGAATGTAAAGAAATAAACTGGTTTTATTAAGTGTATTTACTCACACTCCTCACTGTATTTACTCACTGTATTTACTGATACTGTCACCCACACAAACAACAACTTCTCCATCTCTTCATCGACAGAGGTCCGGAGCTTTGAAATAATCTTAACGCCCTTGGCTGGCGTTATAGCCTTTATCGACTCCTTCTGCTTCAAAATCGTACATATCGTAGAAGTACTACGATCGTACTGCCTCGCCAAGTCGACAACACGCACACCTCGCTCATGTTTTTCGACGATTACGTGTTTTATATCCAAGCACATCATCCTTTTCTTCTTCTCAGCACTGCCCTTGGCACTCAATTTCTTAGGACCCATGGTTAAAACTAAGAAATTTTCCAAAATAAACAAAATGCGAAAACAAAGCAACAGCGATACGGCAGAGATGCTTGCACGGCAAGATAACCACGTGAACTGAACGCTCGCTGGGCCACCTAGTGGCGGGTGGCGTAAGCTCGCTCGCTCGTAACTCAGATCTCGGCTCGCATCACAAAGCAAAAAATCGACCGAGCGACGGCTCGTATCTCGGAAAACTCGTAAGTTGGTGCACTCGTAAGTCAAGGTTTCACTGTGTATATATATATATATATATATATATATATATATATATATATATATATATATATATATATATATATATATATATATATATATATAATAATAATAATACATTTATTTTATATAGCGCTTTTCAAGAAGCCCAAAGACACTTTGACAGAGTACAAAAAACATATATACATTTTACCCCAAGTGAGTTACCCCATGGTCAGCGACGGTGCTCGTCTGGTCCAATCCTGTGTTGTCTCATGTACTTGTCTACATGCGTGCGCATGATTTTTGTTGCGGCTCCTCAACAAGCCTTGTAAACTTCTGTGTTTTCTGCTGATAAACAACCCGCGTCGATCGAGTTGTTTTTGAGACGAGGGGATGGATTATTAACTACCACCTGGGAGAAGAATGAAAACTGGGATTTGACAAGGTCTACTTGTGTGATCAGATGGAAATTATTACCTCCAGTGGCTTTGATGGTTGATTAACTCGACTAGTTATTTCATCGGAGTTTGTGGAATTCACCCTCTTTCCTCATTGTGCATTGAAAACTATTTAAAGTATTTTGAAGAGGCCACCTGATGTTTATTTTTCCTAATTTAGGACCAGTAAAAACCATTCCACCCTTCATAGTTCATTTCTTCTTCTGTTACATTGGGTGCATCCATGAATAGCGATGTTGTTATGTATTTCATACAGACTTCTTTGTTCCAGCTTTGAAGAGGGTTGGCTACCCACCTTGTAACTGTCTGACTTCATTCCTGGCAGTCTGACACGTAAAATAATTATACATTAACTATGATATGCGCAGTGGTTTTTCTTTTAACAGGAAAGACAAATCTCATTTTGTTTTATTAAGGTTTATATTTACTGTGTGTGCAAACGTAGAGATAATTCCCAGTGTTGGAGTCGGCATCATTGGCATTCCTATCTGAGCACTTAGCCTGGATGTTGGGATTCCAAATTCAAATTCCATTCATTGTGTTGATTTATCTGTGACTTAGAGATGTCCAAGGAATTTATGTGAGCATACAGTGATGATGCCTCCTCATAGTGTTCTGGTCGCATAGTGGTGTCGGCCCAACTGGGAGAAGTACACTCCATGCCCAAAAATATGCGGACACCCCTTCTTAGTGGATTTGGCTGTTTCAGTCAGACCCATTGCTGACAAGTATATATAAATCAAGCACACAGCCATGCAATCTCCATAGACAAACATTGGCAGTAGAAAGGGCTGTACTGAAGATCTCAGTGACTTTCAACGTGGCACCGTCATACGATGCCACCTTTCCAACCAGTCAGTTTATCAAATTTATACTCTGATAGAGCTCCCCCGGTCAACTGTAAGTGCTGTTATTGTGAAGTGGAAATGTCAACGAGCAAAAGCAGCTCAGCCGCAAATCGGTTGGCCACACAAGCTCACAGAACGGGAACGCCGATTGCTGAAGCGTGTAGCGCATAAAAATCGTTTGTCCTCAGTTGTAACGCTCACTACCGAGTTCCAAGCTGTCTCTGGAAGCAATGTCAGCACAACAACTGTATGTTGGGAGCTTCATGAAATGGGTTTCCATGGCCCAGCAGCCGCACACAAGCCGAAGATCACCATGCCCAATGAAAGCATCGGCTGGAGTGGTGTAAAGCTCACCGCCATTGGACTCTGGAACAGTGGAAACGTGTTCTCTGGAGTGATGAATCACACTTCACCATCTGGCAAATCATGGACCCTGGTGGGTCTTAACCCCCACCAGGGTCCGGCGACCCTACTGGCCTGAGACACTCGCTCAGGCGGCGCCTCAATGGAGATGGGACGCCACACTCCACCAGACCCCCCGTGGAGCCCAGGCCATACCATGACACCCATGGTTGGACCCCACGTCCAAATATTGCCAGCACAGCCCCCCCCCCCCCACCCAGCTGGCATAAACCAATTTTGAAAGGGGCACATTTTGCACAAGGCCGACCCCACTGTCCTCTCCTGGTCCGAATTCCGCAGCCCGGGGACCAATTCCCTCCAAGGCTGTGCCAAATCAAACTCCGATTTAAATTTACATTTCTTTTTAAAGATTTTGGCCTCGTGTGCCCAATCACCGCAGCTGCAGGTGACAACCCTTTCCTCGGGTTGTTCTGCCCATCCCTGCAGCTGTTCCACATTCCCTATGGAGACCAGTTCTTCTGAGGCTCTATTTCCCGATTCTTCCATGTCCAAATCCAGCTCGGAGCCAAAACACCCCCTCCCCTCCCCCCTCCCCGCTGGGTATCCAGTTTCGGAGCCTCCTGTACCCAATTGGTGTTTGTGGTGAGGGTCCCCTCGGTCACTTTCATGTCATCCTGGAGATATGGGACTGACCGACTCACCTCATCTCCCAGATTCTCTTGGACCTGATCAACGTCCTCCCTGATGAGACCGTCACAGGTGTCCAGCCGCTCATGTCCAAATTCATTCACACCCCCATCCCCAATCAGTTCTGGCCCCAACAGGTCTTCATCCATAAATACACAGTCCGGTTCCGTCACACGGACCTCCAATATCTTTGCCCCCCTGTTGCTCCACACAACCGCCTTGGTGCTGCACAATTCCAAATTCCTCCCCTTGCTGATGCATTGTGACATCCACTCGGCCCCGATAGCCTTCCAGGTCTTTCTCAGCCAAACATTCCCCATTTAGATTTGAGCTTCCCCTATTTACGTTTGCACACTCCCCATTTACCTCCAAACATGCCGTATTTACATTTTCCCTCTCCAAACATGCTGTCTCCTCCCGTTTTAATTCAAATTATGTCGCAATTCCCTGCTCCTGTGCTCCATTGGCACCACTCTTTTGCTCTTCCTTCAATTCACTCGTCCATCCATCAATTTTGCCAGTCTGAGCATTAATTTTGTGCTCCAATTGCTCTTCCATCCCCTCATTTCATCACTCTGGGCATCCATTTTGTTTTCCAGTCCCTTCATATCTTCCTTTATTTCGTTACTCATTCCCTTCATATATTATTCCAATCGTTCCCCACGCTCATTCATTTCCCTTATTTCCCTCAATAATTGAGCCAGGGCCTGGTCGGGTATCGCCGCCGTGCCTGTTGTTCCCCGCTCCCGCGTGGGAGAGGTGGGTGGACTAATACTCGGGACGGGGGAGGTTTCACTCCTAATCTCATAACCCTCTATCCCCGGCTCACTTCCAGAGCCTTCAGCATACCCTACCCGTTCTTCCATATCACTCACCCCCTCCATCCGCTGTGAGGAAGTCGTTCTCCCACGCGCGTATTTATTTTTACCTCCGTAAGAAAACTTAAATTTAGCGATGCGCTGTTTGCGCCCTTCCCGAACAATAATCGACTATTAAGCCTAAGTCACACATAGGCGGATATTTTGGCGACTACTGGCGACTGCCGGCGATCAAGATTTTTCGGCGACTACTGGCGATTTCGGGCGGTCAAATATGGTCAGGCGGCAGTATGGCGACTGCAGGCGGCCACATTGCGCCTGCATTGCGACGACGCTCTGAGTGGGATGGCGACTGTTGAAGATCGACGACGACTGCATTGCGGATGCACGGCGGCAGCGTGGCGACAGTCTGGCGGCTAGATTACGACCGATGGCGGATCGCGGCGACTGCATTGGGGCCGGGTGGCGCTTTACTCCGACGTCCGCAAGACTGCAATAAGACCGCCGGCGATTGGAGACGATTCACACAACTTGTTTAATCTTTATTTCTCTATTTTACATTTCACTTTATTCATTTCAATGATGTATGACATGAAGCATAAAGATGTTTGATGTACAATAAGAAAGTTAATAAAGATGTATCATTGTAATGTAATAATCAAACTTTTCTGCAGGGAGAGAGAATGGAAATAAAGTCCAACAAATTATTTCCACTGGTCCCAAGTCCCATAAATAAAGTTTCCAAAGGACCAAAGTCCCAAAAATAAGGTTCCCAAAAGTCCCAAGTCCAAACAATAAAGCCATATCCTTGTCGGCACCACAGGACCTCACTCCACGGAGACCCTCACACCATCCTGTCTTGCCATGGAATCGTGGTATGTCGTAATGCAGTCGCCAGGCAGTCGTATCTCTGTCGCCAATGGCCGTAACTCGGCCGCCACTAGTCCTACTGCTGTCGTCGTCAGTCTCCCATAGCTGCAGGGGAGACGTGGCAGTTCTTCTGTAGTCGATATGCAGCCGCAACAGTGTCGGCCCGTAGTCGGGAAGATGCCGCAGGAAGGCCGTATGGCATTCGCATCTCTGCCGTGCTAGCTGGTGGGGCGATTGCGGAAGAATATGAGCGACTGGGTTGCGGCCGCTTTATGGTCTTATTACGGATACCGACGACAGCATGGCGGTTCCATCACGACAGCATGGCGGATTTTTTTCGATTGCGACTGAGCGCGCCGTTTTTAAACATTTAAAAAAATATTTGGCCCCTTTGCGGCTCTTGCCGACTGCAGCCGACCAGGGGAGGATAACCACGACTACAGAAGACCGTCCATTACGGTTTCATTACGATTGTCGGCGGGTGGTGGCGATTTTTTCAGTCGCCAGTAGTCGCCGACAAATCCGCCTATGTGTGACCTAGGCTTTAAAGAAAAAAAAATTCTATCGCCTTGGTACTACGAAAAATTTTGTCCTGAATCCTGCACTCTTGACACCAATTTATATTTAGAGGATTCAAATCCCACTCCTCGACAACATTTGTTGTGTGATTCCTTCAAGTGAACACCACAGGGATCACGAATGGCCAATAGCGAGCTTTAACTCTGAAGGCGATGATCAAATGCGGATTTTACTATATATGGGAGGGAGGAAGAAAGAGAATAAGAAGAATCTGAAGCTTACCTTTCGACGATCGCCGGCAGTCCCAACCTGCAAAAAGTAACTCAAACCGACCGAGGCGGATTTAAAATGTAGAAAAATAAACAGGTTTATTAAAACGGAATGCCGGGACAAAGAAAAGCGCGACGGTAAAACTAAGTTCCTAAATGGAGTGCTCCCTCACACCAGACTTGAACACAGACGAAGGGAAAGGATAACTGAAAATAATAGTGTGGTGTGTAACTTAGCTCTGATCACTGGTGAGGTCTCGTCAGGGTCGTCAAAATCGTATGGGGGCATTGGTGACGTTGCGCGCGAAGTGCGCGCGTTGGTGCGAAACAGGCCTCACTAGGCCTCGATGAAGGCCTCCAGCGCGATGTGAACGGGCCGCATGGAGGGCGTTCCTCCAGCCGTGCCTGGATTCGTCCACCCATCCTCTGCACAGAGAACCGCAGTTCCCAGTGGCGTCTCTGAACTCGGTCGGTCCAAGCGCTTCGTGGAGCCCTTCGTCCATGCACAACCGTCTTCCCCCAGAGTCCGGAACCAAGAGAGAGAGTCGATGGCAGAGGAAGGCGTGAGGGGCAAGCGAAAGAGAAGGCAAGAGAGGGCAAGAGTGGAGGGTCAGAGAGAAAATGTCGGTCCAAGAGTTCTTTTTAGGTGGGGTCGTCATGTCATCAGCGCTTCTCCACCAATCAGCCCACAGGCCACCACTGCCTGCCCAGCTCTCCACCAGTCAGCATGCCGCTTACTGCTCGCCTCTGACATCATCGGTGGTCCTTGCCAATCGGCGCTCTGCTTCCTCCTCGGCCTTCCCTCCACCAATCAGCGGGTAGCTTCTTGCTCCACCCTGGCCAATCACGAGTCCCTTCTTACCCCCGACCTTCCCGTTGGTCAACTCCCGCCCAATCATTGTCCCTCTGGGCGTGGCTCTTGGCCTGCCTGAGCTATGTGTGCCTGCCAGGCGATGTAGATGGTGGTGTCCATCGCCGGTGTTCAGAACTGGCTTCCGGTTGGTTTTATTATTTTTTATGGTTTAATTAATGGGCATTTCCTGCGCTAGTGTCTATGGTGCGGTGCCAAAAGAGATAAAGGATAAATCACTGAGGTTTGACGAACAGGGGAATTACCATAATCCCTACACTAGTTAACATGCCCCATTCCTCATAATGGACCCTGGTGACCTGGTGTTGGGCTAGCGGCTAGGGTGCCGGCTTAGGATCCTAGGATCCTGGGTTCGAATCCCGGTCAATCGCTGAATTAACGCCAGGGGGGTTGACTCAGCCTGTCATCCTTCCGAGGTCGGCTAATTGAGTACCAGTTCACTGGTAATTCCCTGCTTGTCGTTAAAGGCGGCAAAAAGGGTTGGCGTCAGGAAGGGCATCCGGCCGTAAAACATTGCTTCAAAAAGGGGACCGAAAAACAACAACAACCACAGTTCCCGAAAAAGGCCAACCCCCGATTGCGGGGAAAAATGGCCTCTAAAGGTGGTTTTTATTCCTCATAATGGAGACGAAGATACACCTTACTCCGACATTAGGCTAAACAAAACTTATTACATGGTGATGGTTCTTACCCGAAATTCGGAGCATGTTAATTTATACAAATCTACCTGACTCGGCATATCACTGACCACCCCACAGACATAACAACACACACACACGTGTGTGTGCGTGCGTGTGTGTGTGTGTGTGTGTGTGTGTTTCACCTCCTTTATGATGAGCCTTATTCACTTGAGTAATAAAACCGACCTCACTCCCATTTTTGCTTTGCAAAGGGAAAACACAGCATGAAGCGATTGATATTTCAAAGGGGATTTCAAGTCAAATATCCTGTTCATGTGTATTTACAGTTTGAATTCAAAAAAATTTAATTGCTTTTTTTAAGAAGGCCTGTAATTTCATGATATTTGACCACAAGCTGTACCCAATCTCTCTTCTCCCCCTCACCCTCTTCTCTGACCAACCTCTGTCCGACAACATGACGCAGATGTTGAGTTAACTTCCCTTTGAGCTGTTTAGTGTGGGTTTGATTCTCGATGTGAACATAAACTGTCAGATGGCCTGACTATAAACTTGTCTGACAGGAAGGTCATTGCATCAATAGCTGTGCCACACCTCAGATGGATGTTAAGTTGGGGCCCTGTCTGCTATCATCAGCTCTCTCCTCCTTATGCCATTTCCATTTACTTTGGAGTTGATTGCTCGTGGAGCATACTACTCTTGGCCCAATTGTTTCATGAACCAATGTACCAGGCCTGGCATTTAACAGGAGGCGGCAGGAATTTGGAATTTATTCAAGGTGCTAGCAATAACTCACCTGCTATTACTTGATATACACCGTGGGGCCTTTAACACCAAATGATGCTTGAAGATCGGTTCCTAGCTTTGCATCCATCCGAGGGCCGGCAATGCCCTACCTGCGAAGCACCAATCCTACAGTTGATATGTGGGCCTTAAGCTAATCAAACTTAGACTAGACACCTCAAAGGTTAGTGTGCTACCTCTGTACCATCCCATCAGACCCGCTGCTAACATCAGCTGGTGGTTGTTTAAAGATGTCACCTTGTCTTTTGACAAAGACTCAACACATTATCGCCGGGACCCTGGAGAAAATTCCAAAATCCTACCCTCATATGCAGGCACACTGCATATCAGTGGCACAGCGACGCCTCAGTGATGATGCAACCAGCAGGCTGCACCAATAAATTAATCTCGATCCAATACGATGTACACATTCGCAAACGAAGATGACAGACCACTCAGGGACCATTTTAAGGTTGGTTATTTATTGCGGAGGATCGAGACGCATGGATGAGCGGTCAAGCGGTTTATTATGATAACTAGCGTGACTCGGCGCACTCCGCATGCCTCACCACACGTCGTTTCAGAGGGACAGGCATCTTTGACCATTTGGGTGTCTTTCGGGTCTTCATGATGTTTTGGGTCTTCAGGGCCATTTGGGTCTTCAGGGTCTTTTGGATCCTCTGGGCCTTTAAGGGTATTTTGGGTCTTTGAGGTGTTTTGGGTCTTCAGGGTCTTTGGTGTCTTCAGAGGCTTTTGGGTCTTAAGGGTCTTTGGTGTCTTTTGTGTCATCGGGGGCTTTTGGGTCTTAAGGGTCTTTGGGTTATTCTTGGTATTTAAGGGTATTTGGGTCTTCGGGGTATTTTTGGTCTTCGGGGTCTTTGGGGTCTTTTTGGTATTTTGGGTCTTCGGGGTGTTTTGGGTTTTCCGGGTGTTTTGGGTCTTCGGGGTGTTTTGGGTCTTCGGGGTGTTTTGGGTCTTCGGGGTGTTTTGGGTCTTCGGGGTGTTTTGGGTCTTCGGGGTGTTTTGGGTCTTCGGGGTGTTTTGGGTCTTCAGGGTGTTTTGGGTCTTCGGGGTGTTTTGGGTCTTCGTGGTGTTTTGGGTCTTCATGGTGTTTTGGGTCTTTGGGGTCTTTTGGGTTTTTGGGGTCTTTGAGCCTCAGGGCCTTGAAGGGTATTTTGGGTCTTTGGGGTATTTTGGGTCTTCAGGGGTCTTGGTGGTCTGAAGGGTCTTGGGGGAATTAAAGGGTCGTCAAAGGTCTGAGGGGTCTCAGCAGTCTTAACGCAATTAAGAGGGTTAATTAAGAGGGTGGTAAATATTTTTGAAGAAGAAGAAGACGTTTTCGTCGCATATAAACATAGCGACATACATAACCATATACGTTTGCTCTATTATAATAAGATGTCCAAAATGAAAATAGATTGTCTTAAAGTTTGTTTGTTTTTTCTCCTCTGCAACTTCAAAACATGATTAAAATTGGCAATCCTATTTTTTTTATTTTGAAGGTTTCTCCAACATTTGTGCAATCACCTGATTGTGTGTAACTGATGTTGCTGGGTATGCAACTACGGACTGCCAAAACTTCCTAAACCCCGCAGATTCCAAACATTCCTAATGAATCAGCACTTCCTGGCAGGACGCTGCTTGCAGTAAACGTCTATACTGAAGGCGGTCTCTGTTTTCTTTTACATTTCCCTGACCTTGTCATATCCTTTCACTCTCAGCACTTTAGACTTTCACTCACTGTTGTGCAGTTATTATGAAAAGGCCTGAAAGATTTGACACCCATTTTAAGGAGAGCCTTCATCTCAACCTTTACGCGACTCATCAGACTGACCTGAGCACATCCTTGGGTCACGGATGAAATGTCGCCGAAGACCAAGTCTGATCTTCGGTCTTTGTTGTAATGTTGGTGGACCAGCAGCACTTTTGCTTGATCGTCTTTTTTTTTTTCTTTCCTTTTGAATATGAGCTTATAATTAGCCATTAAATGCTTCTGGTACTCATTCCACCTTGTTTGCTGAACTTTCTGAACCATTTTCCCTGCTAGAGCGGGGGTTAGCCTTGCTAACCATGACAATCTTCTCCATTTTGCCCTATTTTCTGCATCTCTCCTTGTTAACCCCCTTGCCCGCATTTCTTCTTCCACCACCTTTAGCCAAGTCTTTCTCTGTCTTCCCCATCCTCCACTTCCTTCTACATTCATTTCCATCACTCTTCTCAACCAGTCAATTTCATCCTTCCTCAACACATGACCCAACCATCTCAACCTGTTTCTCTTCACAGCATCAATCAAGCCGCTGTCACACCTTGACGTTTTAGCCAGCGTATGCCGACGTATGAAAAATTTGGCTACGTTAAGAGCACGCTGAAGCACGCTGGCATACGTCGTAGTACGCCGAGCTCGTCGACAAATTTCGTGCATGCACGAAATTTGTCGACGTATGCCAGCGTATGATTCACACCAGCACTCAATTTTGATACGTCGGCATACGCTGGCTAAATCGTCAAGGTGTGACAGGGGCTTCACAGGCTCTATTCCCATCATCTTTCGCAATTCATCATTTGTCTTCCTCTCTCCCAACAATACTCCGCACATCCACCGAACCATTCGCATTTCCACCCTTCCCAGCCTTCGTTGCTGCTCTACGTTCATTACCCATGTCTCGCTCCCATAAGTCATAACACTTCACACATGCAGCATACACCTTTCCCTTCAGCTTCAACGACACTCCCCTCCTCATCACCACGCTACCCAGTTCCCGAAACTTCTTCCATGCACATCTCACTCTAGCAACCGTTGCCGAGTCCGATCCACCTTCTCCATTCAGCATGTCTCCTAAGTAGCAAAATGTTTTCACACCTTCCAGGTTCATGCCGTCTCCAAGATCCAACTCAACATTTCCTCCATCTGCAGCTCCCTCTGTGCACACCTTACATTTGAATGTAGCTGCCACACTGGTTAATGACCCTCTCAAACCACTACATTTTTGATGAACCCACTCAGCACACATTGTACATTGAATGGAGTTCACTCCGACACCCTTCCTGCACACAGCACACAGCCACTTCCCAGTTCTTTCCACCTCACCACATGCTTTACCACTTGCCATCACCTTCGTTTTTCCTATATTCACCTTCAGACATTTTGTCTCCATACATTCCTTCCACGTGTTCATCTTTTCCTTCAGTCCATCCATACTTTCCGCAATCAACACCAGATCATCTGCATACAACAACTCCCATGGTAAACCCTCCTTTACATTCTGAGCCAGCACATCCATCACAGCTACAAATAGTAGTGGACTTAGTACCGACCCCTGATGCACTCCCACCTTCTCTTCAAACTTCACCTCAAACCAGTTCAAGCCCCTGCGTGCCGTTGAAATAATAGCAGGTGGGTTAACTCAGCCTGGAATCCTTGCCTGATCAGAAAAATGAGTACCAGCTTACTGGTAACAGGGGGTACTGCATCAGTGGCACAGCTGCGAATCCAGAAAACGATGTAACCAGCAGCCATAGATTGCATACGAAACAACAATAACCTTACCCACACATCCCTTTTCTATCCCCGTTTACTTTGTCCTTCTGCCTTACTGTTGGCATTCCCCCCTTCTCTCTGCTGTTGTTTTTGTTAGGCCCATGTTGTGGCCTGATCCATTCTGTATTCCAGCTCTTCCACGAGCCTTGGTTATGCTCATCAACGGCTTGTATGCAGAGAATGGCTTGCTGGTCGAGTTTTAAAGACTTGCTACATTGCTCCCACTGGTTTGGATTTGATTCCCATGGTGGCTCAGCAAAAAATGTCTCCCCGCCCCTCCTCACTACCACCTCCCCCCACCCCTCCCGTCCCTGCAAAAGATTGGCGACTTGTCCAGGATTAATTCCAGCAATATAAACGTTCACAACTTGTCACGTTATGACATACAAGGTATATAATGAAAACTTTGACAATTCACCAAAATCAAATTGGTCATGGAGCCCACTCAGTATATCTATTTTATATTAACAATCCAAATTGTATTCTAATTCTAATTGTGTTATAAAAATTAATATAAAATTATAATTAACATATATAATTAAATAAAAATATAACAATAAATAGAAAAAAAATATATATATATATATATAACACATAAATCATATTCATTATTATAATTATTATATAATAATTGTATTAATTATATTGTAATTGTATTCCAATTGTTTTGTAATTTTATTATTAACAATTTTATTATATATTATTTTACATCTTTATTTTATTATTTATTATCTTCATATTTTATATTATTTATTCTTTTATATCTTTATTTTATTTATTTATTTTTATTATTTATTATCTTAATATTTTATATTATTTATTATCTTTATTATTTATTGATTTATATATTTTTTATTTATTTATTACATATTATCTTCATATTTTATATTATTTATTATTTCATATCTTTTTATATTTATTTATTTTATTATTTATTATTTCATATTTTATATCATTTATTATCTTTATGATTTATTTTATTATTTATGACCTTGATATTTTATATTATTTATTATTTTATATCTTTATTTTATTACTTATTACCTTGATATTTTATATTATTTATTATTTTATATCTTTATTTTATTTATTTATTTTATTACTTATTACCTTGATATTTTATATTATTTATTATTTTATATCTTTATTTTATTATTTATTATCTTAATATTTTATATTATTTATTATCTTTATTATTTATTGATTTATATATATATATATATATATATACATATATATATATATATATATAAATATATATATATATACACATTATTATATATTATCTTCATATTTTATATTATTTATTATTTTATATCTTTATTTTATTTATTTATTTTATTATTTCATATTTTATATTATTTACGATCTTTATGATTTATTATATTATTTATTATCTTCATTATGGTAACTGATATGGTATCTTGAACATTCACAAGCTCGTCAACATCTGAACGAAGGCTTAATATGTCCTTTTATAAACGAGGAGGTTTGAGTTGGATCTAATTCCTTCTAACTGTCGAGACGAGCACTCTTGGCTTGTCCTGTCCCCACTGTCCTGCATCATTGTTACATTTTTCAGGAGTTTATGTCACTCTGTTGTCTTGTCCTGTCCCCACTGTCCTGCATCATTGTTACATTTTTCAGGAGTTTATGTCACTGTTGTCTTGTCCTGTCCCCACTGTCCTGCATCATTGTTACATTTTTCAGGAGTTTATGTCACTCTGTTGTCTTGTCCTGTCCCCACTGTCCTGCATCATTGTTACATTTTTCAGGAGTTTATGTCACTCTGTTGTCTTGTCCTGTCCCCACTGTCCTGCATCATTGTTACATTTTTCAGGAGTTTATGTCACTCTGTTGTCTTGTCCTGTCCCCACTGTCCTGCATCATTGTTACATTTTTCAGGAGTTTATGTCACTCTGTTGTCTTGTCCTGTCCCCACTGTCGTGCATCATTGTTACATTTTTCAGGAGTTTATGTCACTCTGTTGTCTTGTCCTGTCCCCACTGTCCTGCATCATTGTTACATTTTTCATGAGTTTATGTCACTCTGTTGTCTTGTCCTGTCCCCACTGTCCTGCATCATTGTTACATTTTTCAGGAGTTTATGTCACTCTGTTGTCTTGTCCTGTCCCCACTGTCCTGCCTCATTGTTACATTTTTCAGGAGTTTATGTCACTCTGTTGTCTTGTCCTGTCCCCACTGTCCTGCCTCATTGTTACATTTTTCAGGAGTTTATGTCACTCTGTTGTCTTGTCCTGTCCCCACTGTCCTGCCTCATTGTTACATTTTTCAGGAGCTTATGTCACTCTGTTGTCTTGTCCTGTCCCCACTGTCCTGCATCATTGTTACATTTTTCAGGAGTTTATGTCACTCTGTTGTCTTGTCCTGTCCCCACTGTCCTGCCTCATTGTTACATTTTTCAGGAGTTTATGTCACTCTGTTGTCTTGTCCTGTCCCCACTGTCCTGCCTCATTGTTACATTTTTCAGGAGTTTATGTAACTGTGTTGTCTTGTCCTGTCCCCACTGTCCTGCATTATTGTTACATTTTTCAAGAGTTTATGTCACTCTGTTGTCTTGTTCTGTCCCCACTGTCCTGCATCATTGTTACATTTTTCAGGAGTTTATGTCACTCTGTTGTCTTGTCCTGTCCCCACTGTCCTGCCTCATTGTTACATTTTTCAGGAGTTTATGTCACTCTGTTGTCTTGTCCTGTCCCCACTGTCCTGCCTCATTGTTACATTTTTCAGGAGTTTATGTAACTGTGTTGTCTTGTCCTGTCCCCACTGTCCTGCATCATTGTTACATTTTTCAGGAGTTTATGTCACTCTGTTGTCTTGTTCTGTCCCCACTGTCCTGCATCATTGTTACATTTTTCAGGAGTTTATGTAACTGTGTTGTCTTGTCCTGTCCCCACTGTCCTGCATCATTGTTACATTTTTCAGGAGTTTATGTCACTCTGTTGTCTTGTCCTGTCCCCACTGTCCTGCATCATTGTTACATTTTTCAGGAGTTTATGTCACTCTGTTGTCTTGTCCTGTCCCCACTGTCCTGCCTCATTGTTACATTTTTCAGGAGTTTATGTCACTCTGTTGTCTTGTCCTGTCCCCACTGTCCTGCCTCATTGTTACATTTTTCAGGAGTTTATGTCACTCTGTTGTCTTGTCCTGTCCCCACTGTCCTGCCTCATTGTTACATTTTTCAAGAGTTTATGTATTTTAAATCTGGAAATTTCCCATACAGGCAAATTGAGTGGTTTTTTGTTTTCATGTAATGAAACAAACCTTCCTTACAGTCGCACAGATGTCTCACTGATGTAATGTCCCCTGTAGATTAGGTCACTTCTCAGTGAAACACGAGGGGAACAGTTAACATCCACAGGCGGCCAATGCTGGCAGACGGGTCCCCAGGTTAACGACCCCATCGAAGGGACGCGCACGCGCACACATTGGTTGCACGCAACTCCCTACCTGTGAAGCACCAGGACGCCGGTTTATGTCAGCAATTGAAGGCACACGAGGCACCTCCAAGATAGCACTCGGGTCTTGTGGAGAAAAGGTGAACCTTGGTGAGAAAAAGAGAGCTGGGAATACGAATATACAGAAACGCTGAGTTGCGACATTCATCGTAACACAGCACTTTACGTTGTGTAAAACGATTATGACTATTACAATAACAATCCAAAAAATCATTTGAAAAACAACTTCTTTGGATGCTGTTGGGCAATTAAAAAAATTCTGAAGAAAATTTGAAGGAAAAATCAAATTCCCAACTTTATCAACAAATTATAATAATTACGATTAAATAACAAATGCCTGAGTTTTGATTGCACATGTACAGCAAGACATCTGTCCATGTATAAATACCTACTTCAATATTTCCTTCACAAAAGTCATAACTGAGTAAACATTACGAATACGGAAAATATTACTGAACGTATGTATGTGTGTGTCTTTATGTGTATATGTGTGTGTTTATGTGTATTGCTACGTGCTCCTCCCCGACCCTCTGGTCACGGTGTACCTCCGAGCCCCGAGAGGAGTCACGGCAGAAAAATGTGTTATTCTGTATGTCAAAGATCAATGGAGAAGCCATCCCAATTGTTACTCACAAACAAATATTGTATTAAGATCACACAAGAATAACAGTTCAACAATAATAGTAATCAAAAGTACAATCAATATGTCCTATGATGGTACCATCAGTTTTGTGATATATAACTCACTGTGCTCCAAGTGAGTGAAACAAGAACATCCCCAATGTCTCTTATTCCCGGCTTCAGGCCCAAAGTTGATTCGCTCCAGCGATCGCCAGAACGATGTCCAATCGAGACCAGAATCCCGTGCGGATGGCAAGTACAGTCACACAGCCCAAAGCTGCACAAAGGCGCCCTCAAGGCGACTGGGAAATCACACCCTCGGGTATGGACTTTCACGGCTCACAGTCGGCGAACCACAAATTAATCTTCAAAAGCCACGGTGCACACACACACACACCAGATACGTCTGAAAGCGGTGAAAACGGTTGACGAAGCAAAGAAACCTTGCTCGACGCGCGAAGCGCGTGAGTCAAAATGGCCGACGACCCGTGCTTGAGACGTAACGGCCCGACGATAATTCTCCTCGGAATCCACCGCCAAAAACCTGACACGCAGGTTGATCGGTCACAGCGATGACAACTCTGTCGCAGAAATCCCTTTCCCGGGAACCCAAAAGTTCACTCGTGACTCTTGCTCACCAACGTTCGCTCCAGACCGCAAGTAGCTCGGCTCCTTCTTGTCCGACTCACTCTCTCCACCCTCTTTTTCCCTCTTCTTCCTCTTCGTCGTCCGATTCCCGATCCGGTTTCCTGTTTCTTTTAACATTAACTTTTTTACCTTTTAAAAACAGTTAATGAACAATAAACCTTTTGAAAACAATAATAGTACATGGAATCAGAAATATTTACAGCGGATGCAAACAACCACAACGGAAGTGACGAATCCGTAACAGTATGTGTGTGTGTGTTTATGTGTATGTATGTCCTGTCTAAGTCCTGTTCTTCCCCTTTTCCCTTTGGTTTGAGGTGGGACAGAGATCGAGAGTATGTCTGTGTACATGTGCGGAGGAGGGAGGGGAGGAGGAGGGGGAGTACACATCTGTGGGTTTTGAATGGGGAGGGAGAGGAATAGGGCAAGAGTGAAGGTGTGTCTGTGTGTGTGTGTGTGTATGTTTGTGTGTGTGTGTGTGTGTGTGTGGAGTGTGTGCGTTCGCATGATAATGTAAAGCGCCATGAGGGTAGTTTACTCTGCTTGATGGGGCTATATAAGACTCCATTATTATTATTATTATTATTATTATTATTATTATTATGTGTGTTTATGTGTATATGTGTGTGTTTATGTGTATGTATGTGTGTGTATGTGTGTTTGTGTGTTTATGTATGTGTTTATGTTTGTGTTTATGTTTGTGTGTATGTATGTGTGTTTATGTATTTGTGTGTGTTTATGTGTATGTATGTGTGTTTGTGTGTAATGTGTATGTATGTGTGTTTATGTGTAATGTGTATGACTGTATGTATGTGTGTTTATGTGTATATGTGTGTGTTTATGTGTATGTTTATGTGTGTTCATGTGTGTTTTTGTGTGTGTGTTTGTGTGTGTGTGTGTGTGTGTTTATGTGTTTATGTGTGTGTTTATGTATATGTGTGTGTGTTTATGTGTATGTATGTATGTATGTATGTGTGTGTGTGTGTGTGTGTGTGTGTGTTCATAATATGCTTTACTTAATATTGTACTCGATTGATGATGATGATGATGATGATGCTGATGATGCTGATGATGATGATGATCTGAGAGGCAATACTGTTATGAAAAGTTCACTGAAAGGTACATCTGTATAAATGCTTTGTTACATACAGTCTCGTGAAACAATTACTGTAGATCCATGCATACACATAACAGGATAAGAATAGGAAAAAAATGAAATATGTTTACCTTCTCACCTGTAAAATGAACAATAAATGACGGAATACAGTATAATGATTTACCACAAAGAATGCAAGGAGTGTGCCAGGTACAGAAAGATAACATCAAACTTCAGAGTAAAATTGCTCGATTCATGTAAGGGTACCTAAAGTAAAGTCAAACCCATCCAGTGATACATGAAGAAGCCATAAGATGAAAAAAAAAACTGTTGTACAAGTCAATGTACAGAGGTACTCACAGCTGTGATCGTCACACTTATACGTTCACGGTGGATAATCGAACCGAGTGGAATTCGTCGCCACTCCACGAGCAGACTGCCCGAGTGCCGTTCACCTGAGCTCTGACTGCCCGGTCTCAGCAGTCACTCACTGAGCATTCATCACTGTCCAGTCTCAGTTCACAGTGGGCTGGCCTCAGCATCCCACAGGGCGTGTGCTGTTTGTGCACTCGGAGACGCTCAACGGAGGATGTTGACCTGAAGAGGAAGAGGGTGGGAAAGGGAGTGGGGAAGAGATGCCTGTTATGTTCAACAATTTAACTTTTAGTTCCAAAAACGTACTGGCAAGCTCGTCTCCATCCACCCAACAAGTGCAGCTAGCTCCACGATCAATGAATTACAAATGTATGCACCACCTGTTTCCATAACCAGAAAAATGACTTTTTTCAAATAAATTTAGTATTATGCACCGTTTCATTCCTTATATTTTGAAAAAATACCACTTTTGGTTACCCGTTGCATACCAATATCAAAAGCTTACGTACTTTTGCACCAATACATTTTCTTAAATCAACTAAAAAGCAAGAATTATGTCGCAAGTCTAAACAATTTAAGGAAATATTTCTAAAGTAGTCAACTTGGAAATTGGTCTTTCACAGTCATTTATAATATTTGAAACCCCCCAAAAATGTTTTTATAGACTGGTTGGTTATATATGGGGGTGGAGGAGGAATTAAAGAAACTTCTCTGAACTCACATTTGGCCAAGAAATTCCAGAAAGCAAACTAGAACTAGAACGCCGCTCAGTAGAGCGCATACTCCCGCCGTGGGTCAAGTTGGAATCGTACGGTTTCACAAAAGTTTGAGGGAGTAGTTCAGTGACAACACAAGACAGACACTGCACAGATATATATTTAGAATATATAGAAGATAATGTTAAAAAAAAAACAAGGCAATTTCACTTACATTTTCGGATTCAGCGTTCAATTCTATATAAGTGAGTGTATTTTGAGGGCAGGAAAACGTTCGTTTCATTCCTTAGGGATACAACATGTAAAACTGGGCCAAACGTCAAAACAAAACTCGCTCATTTAAAGTCGTACAAGCTAATGCGACCACTCATTCTTCTGGGAAGAATCCCGTGCACATGCTGGTCACACTTATAAGTCACCTAAGTCTTTATAAGTTCATCAAATACTGACACCGCGATTGACATTCGCTGAGGTAAATGTTGATATCTCTTCTGAGGTAAAAAAAACAAACAAAAAAAAAAAACAGTTTTAAAGCATTATACGTATCAAACGATACATTTTATGAAACGGGGAAACCTAATACACACTTTGGTGGTTTTACATTGACAGAACATGTCTTTATTAGAAAAAAAAAAGAACCTTGAAGACGACGCTGCTAACAAAATACACCGCTCTAACGCATAACCACGAGTTTAAACTACATTTACAACAAATATGAAAACTATTTTCATATCAGTTAAATATAGAATATATAGAAGATAATGTTAAAAAAAAATGACCCCCATCTTCCAAAGGTAGAAAATTCCTGGATCCGGAATAATATCCTGAGCTTCACCAAAAACTAATCAATTCTTCCTTATCCCAAGGGCAATCATCCCACCAACTTTCATCCAAATCCGTTCAGAACTTTTCCAGATATCTTGTTCACAAACACACACACACACACACACACACACACACACAAACGGCTCTCTTTTAGTAAATATAAATCCATGTAACGGTGAAGTGTGCATGTTCAACAAATGACCTGGAGACAAATTGAGATATTTTGTTGATATTTAGATCACCTGGAACCAAGTTCAGGGGAGCTTATGCGATGGCTCGTCGTCCGTCCGTCAGTCCGTCCATAAACACTTGAAACTTCTTCTCCGAAACCGCTGATGGTATTGCGACCAAATTTGGCAAAAAATATATTTGTTGTGTTGTGACTAAAGTTTGTTCACTGCATTAAAAAAGCATCGGCGTCTAAGGGGATGTGCTGGGGGTCAAAGTGGGTCCAGGTTTGCCCCCAGCCCCCCCCCCCCTCCACCACCCGCCCCCACCTCAAAATAGGAATTTGCTTTCTTCTCTGAAACTACATATACAATTTTGATGAAACTTGATCACAACTCACCACCCATGCTGTACCAAAGTTTGTTCATGGCATTAGAAAAAATCTGCCTCTATCGGGGTCTACGGGAGGGGGGGGGGGGGGGGGGGTTGCCCTCCACAAGAGGTATTTGCTTTCTTCTCATAAACTACACACGCAATTTCGATGAAACTTCGCCACAACCTTCATCGGCCATGATGTACCAATGTTTGTTCAAGGCATTAGAAAAATTTGTGTCAGAGGAGGTATATGTATATGGGGTTGGGGGAGGGTGGGGGTTCTCCCCCTCCCCCCCAAAAATAGATATTTTTTTGGTTTGTTTAAAGTCATGATTATGTTAGTATGATTCTGCATGCTGCCCTGTCTTCTAGCAACCATTGAAATTCGTTTAAAATACCTTTAGTCAGTGCAGTATGCTGTTTATTCTACCAGTTTTTAATTGCAGACGTCCTCATTTTGTGATAAAAACATAGGTTTTTAGGTGAAAATTGGCACAATTTACAGCAAGAAAAAACAAACAAAAAAAACACAATTACTTTAGATATAGGCTAATTGAAAAATATCCTGTGATATAGGATTCAAGCACAGTCAATAATAAACCTCAAATGATGTCACAAGGGAATGAAAAGATCAATAAATGTGTGTAAACATCATTAGAACAAATGAGTTCTGCAACCCTTCTTCTCGTCACCTGAAGAAGCCACCAGAGCGAATTCAAAGAGTTTTTTTCCCATTCCTGGTGCAAAGGAGCCTCCAACTGTGCCAGTGTGCACATGCGGATCCATTTTCTCACTTCATTGTCCAATAATGTGCTCTGTTTTGCGGGATTTACATCAGGACTCTTTGAAAGCCAGGGCAATTGTGATGGCATCGTTTCCCAAGAAGTTGGTATCTGCATGAAAACTTTTGGGTCTGCCATTGGCATCCATGAATACAGTTATCAGAACGTAGAAAAACAACATGATCCTTAGTTATGGTACTTTCGAGCTGTCAGGTGACCCTTGACGAGGTCAAGTTGCCAATCATAACAAGCAGCTCCATATAATGGATCCACCACCAATAGAGATGGACTTTACAATGTTCTTTAGAGTTTCGGTTGTTTCATTGATGTCGAACCCATGAAGTCATACCATTAGTGATGTGCAGGAGAAATCAGCTATCGGACCAATTGATCTTCCTCCAGGATGCTCGATTCCATTATTGTCTCATAAACCACAACTGATGTGGTTTTGGCCTACTTCATGCAAAAAAAAAAAATTTCATACAATTTTGTTCTTTTGTTCCACCTTTTACATTCTTATCCATCAACATCATCTCTTGTGTCCAGATGGCCTTACTCAACACAGAATTGTTATGGACTTTCGCCAATGTACCACCAAGCTGCCACGAATGCGAAACCCAAATGCAGGTAATCAATCCGTCTGCCAACCACTCCATATTCCATATTCCATCATGCCATCACATTGCAAACCACCATTCTTCTCACATAGATGGCCAAGCTAGTGGTTTTGTAAACTTTAGTTTGAGATGTAATTTTAAAAGCCGTCGATCTGTTTGGCATCACAACAACCGATCTGCACTGAAAGTGTGGTTCAACAACAGCTAAAGCAGCAACAACAGCAACAACAGCAACAACAGCTAAAGCATGAATCGCACACCAGATATGTCCTGTCTACCGTTGTTGTTTCAGCCCTGTGTTGTTTCTTCCGTCAACAAAGGTGGTGGGTGGTTGTGCTTTCAGCCCTGTCTATCTACTTGTTTTTTTGTGAGCAGCATGTCTCATAAAGTTGTGGACGGATTGGGCCGAAATTTGTTGGAGAGGTTGGGTATGTGACAAGGACGAAATTATTACATTTTGGTGAAGATCGACATCTGCATCCCAGAATTTTTAAGTGATTCTTCACCATTGAGAGAAAGGGCAAAAAACAGATATAAACAAGCGTTACGCCAAGGTCGCCCGTCGGTGAAGTGATGCGAGTTGACAAAGTGGAAGCCGCAAGGCGGCCATCTTGGATTTTGACGTGGCGACCCAATTTTCAATAGCGTTCTTCCTTATATGCGTAGATACATCCACACACCAGATTAGAAGTTAGTAGTTCGTTTATTTTTCAAGATATTTCGCTCACAAGGTTCAGACATATATATGGTGGCGGCCATCTTGGATTTTGACGAGGGTTGCACCCACACAACAAATTAGAATTCGGTCCTTCGCTTACGCACGCACGTCCGCACGGACGGACGGACACACGCACGCACGCAAGGACGGACGCACGGACGGACGCACACACGGACGGAGGGGAAAACCATAGTCCCCCTTTCGCTCCGCGGTGCGACGGGGGACAAAAACACGATATCTCAAAAAGTTGTGGATGGATTCGGACGAAACCTGGCGGATAATTTGGATGTGTGAATAGGAAGAATTGATTCAATTTTGGTGAAGATCCGAATACGGATTCAGATACGATAATTATTTAATTATGCAGGTGATTCTTCACCATTGAGTGATACGCCCAAAAACGATATGTAGCATATTTCAAAAAGTTGTAAACGGATTATGACAAAACTAGGTGAATGAGTTGGTTAGGTGACAAGAACAAGCCAATCCGATTTTGGTTCAGGTCTGGATCTAGATCTGGCCTATCAGTGGGATACAAAAGGTAAACTGTTCAGCCTTATGGAGGTATGCACTCCACCGTGTGTTGTTCTTGTAGTTAATTGTGTTTTCTACCCATTCCCGTGTCTTATCCATATCTATTTGACTCTGTCCTGTTGAACTTGTGCTTGTCTATGTATAGGCCTCAAGCCTCAGCTGCATAACATCTAAGTCTCAGGCCTTGAAACACAATGATTATTTTTATCCTGAGCTTCCTCTCATACTTATCTATTATTATACTTCCAAAAAGAAAAAAATAATTCCAAAACATTACTTAACACAGAAAAATTGGGATCTCATTCAGACTTTTATAACTTACTTCACTTATTCTGTATCCTTCTCAATAACACTGAGATTAATAAATTTTCTTCAATTATTAAAAACTTCTAAATTACATTTAAATAAATTATAATCTCCTTTTTCTCTTCTCCACAAACATATCATGTCCCAACTTCTTAACGAACACGCATCTCACATCCCACCCTCTCATTCATCTGAACAAATATCTCACGTCAGACTTCTAATTCATAACGACCAATCTCATGTCCAAAGCTTCTTCTTCACAAAATCAATGTTCCAAATCTGGGGAGCTTGCAAAGTATTCCTCGGTATATGTGTGCCGTCATCGTCGCCCAGATTTTATAGCTCAATTCGTGCTTTTAATAACCCTTATTTCCATCCTGGTCGCGACGTCTATCTAATATTCACAGAATTAGGAATCCACAAGCAAAATCTGGTTAGTAGAGAAGGCCTACAGCCTAACTGACTGAAGGACACCAGGCAGTGCTAATACCTCTTCTGAGCTATTTTCCAGGTGTGCTATAAACAAATGCGTCGGGATGGCATTCATATTGCTACACATAAAAAAACAACATAAAGTGATTTAAAAGGTCACAAAGTTCATTGGAAATAAAGCTCGTATTGTTATCGGACATGGAGACCCCTTGTGCTGCATGTACTGTATATGTATGTATGTGTGTATGTATGTGTGTATGTATGTGTGTATGTATGTGTGTATGTATGTGTGTATGTATGTGTGTATGTATGTATGTGTGTGTGTATGTATGTGTGTATGTATGTTCCAATGTCCAAATTTCTAGCCACTCTATCTCAGGTAACATTATCACTGTACCTGGAAGCTCCTTTCAGTAGGGGGCACCATTCGCTTCCAAATCATCCATACCATAAACTACAAGCTGAGACCATTTATCCTTCAGTTTTGTTCTGAGGTCAGAAGGTCTAAAATATAAATATAATATGAGTATTCAGAGAACAAGATAAAATCTAGCATCGTCCTACCATGAGTATACCCGCCGCCCTGCCACATAGTCCTACCATGAGTATACCCGCCGCCCTGCCACATAGTCCAAATGGAGACATTTTTCTTTACTTTCTAATCCAATCAAATTTAGGTCCTGTATTCAAAGGTCCTTTCCTCGTTGTTAATTGGAGATTAAAATGTAAAATCCTTCCAATCAACTCAATCAGCTTAGTATAGTGGAAAATACTCAATTACTTGTTATAACATATGATGAAGCAAATAAAAATGGCTACAAACAATCACCCTAATATGAGAATGTCTGAAGGCAATCACAAAATTGCATTATAAGCCCATCTATGACCCCTGACCTTTGTATTTAAAGAAAGGATCATGCTTACCTTGTCAAGTTCATAACAAAATCCCTGCACAGAAAAGGTGAAGTTAGTGCGCTCAATTCAACTAAATGTTAGAGCACGTTTTATGTACATATACTGATGAGAAGAACAATCATCCATCATGAAAGGTTCTCACAATAGATACTGTCACCTGAAGGATGAACATCCACACCTGGAGGTATAACTCCTGCGAATGGCCGCTTTAACGCCAATTTCATCGTTTGCTCATCCGAGCGGTGTGCGAGCAATCCTATTCAGAGCGTGGCCGAATCCCACACCGGCTAACAAGGATTCATTTCAATTCAATTTAATTGCCCCAGGAATAAATTAATCATGTCGAAATGAGCGGCGTGCGGAAAAGCATGGTCTTGTGAAATATGGCATGGATTAATTAAATAAAAGGGACAGGAGCACGAGACGTGGAAGTGACAGATCCAGCAGGATCAGAGACAGATTAAGGATGATGATTAATAAATAATAAATATTTATTTTAAAAAGTTATTAAAAAATAATTTTTGAAATTATAATTGATTGTGGTGATTAATAAAAAATAAATAAATTAATAAATCATGTCGAAATGAGCGGCGTGTGGAAAAACAGGTATGCACCCACCGTCTTGTGAAATATGGCATGGATTAAATAAATAAATGAGACAGGAGCATGAGACGTGTAAGGGACAGATCCAGCAGGATCAGAGACAGATTAAGGATGATGATTAATAAATAATAAATATTTATTTTTCAAAGTTATTAAATAATAATTTTTAAAATTATAATTAATTATGGTGATTAATAAAAAAATAAAAAATAAAAATCATGTCAAATGAGCGGCGTGCGGAAAAGCAGGTATGCACAGTCTTGTGAAATATGGCATGGATTAATTAAATAAAAGGGACAGGAGCACAAGACGTGTAAGGGACAGATCCAGCAGGATCAGAGACAGATTAAGGATGATGATTAATAAATAATAAATATTTATTTTAAAAAGTTATTAAATAATCATTTTTAAAATTATAATTGATTATGGTGATTAATAAAAAATAAATAAATAAATAAATCACGTCGAAATGAGCGGCGTGCGGAAAAGCAGGTGTGCACCGTCTTGTGAAATATGGCATGGATTAAATAAATAAATGGGACAGGAGCACGAGACGTGTAAGGGACAGATCCAGCAGGATCAGAGACAGATTAAGGATGATGATTAATAAATAATAAATATTTATTTTAAAAAGTTATTAAATAATAATTTTTAAAATTATAATTGATTATGGTGATTATTAAAAATAAATAAATAAGGGATGACATGGAGTACAGTAAAAGAGGTGCAACCTGAACCGAGAGAGCAACGACCATAATAATGGTCCAGCACTAGGGAGCACATCCGGAAAAAGAGAGAGGGAATGCCATTCCTCAGGTATTCAAATTCCCCGCCTTCCATCTCCTCTTGGCCCTCACTTGACACAGGATGACCACTGGGATAGTGACTTCCCTCGGTCAGCCCACTTGCAGGATGATGCAAGCTGCATTGCATCGCCATCTCATCGGAACATATACCAAAGTCAGACACATGCGTTCGGCATGTTCCCGCAGAACATGCGGGGGAGGTGAGAAAACCACAACGGGGAATGGATAAAAGTATTAATTATGGTGAGAAAAGAGGGAAAAGAGACAGAAACTGTGTGGGACGCAGCTCGAGTGACAAAGAACTTCCCAGACATCAATCCTGGTTACTGGTAAATTGGGGTCACTAACACTTACGCGAACATTCACGAAGAGATAACTGATTAATTATTAATCACTATTAGCCCCAAAGTCAGTTTCAGAAAGTCCTTCCCCTCGGGCTTGTCACATGTCTCACTTGAACCTGGTCCAGGTAGTGATGGAAATGATTAACAACAATTCTGCCCTACTTTACTGCTGCAACAATTAAGGTTCAGAGTTCACGGAGAAGGGAGCAACATATTCATGAGGGCCAGCAGAGTGTCCATGACAGCAAGAGTTAATTGGCCATGGAGTCGGCAAAAAAAAGGTCAGATACCAATGCAAAGGTTTATTGCATCAATGGCTGCAGGCTCGTCGTGCAGCTAGCCGTAGTGAGGCTTGGCAGGCTGGGAGCTTGATGTTTCTGGCTAGCAGCAGGTCGCGGCAGGTGGTCTGAAAGGCTGATGCAGTGGAGCCCTCGATGGCTTGCCGGTCCAGAGAATGGCCGAGTGTTATCTCCACTGATGCAACAATCTGAGACTCAATAGGGCCTCTCAAATGTCAATTCCCCTACTCTGTCCCTACCAGTGGCAGGCACTCATTGCATGGTGCGGAGGAGAGGATCTAATCTAATCTCAGGTGCATAAATCAATCAAAAACTGACGAAATACATCACTGTAGTATCAAGAGGAACCCAAATAGACAAATATGGAGTCATCAGGAGGAACTTAGATAGGATTCGGGTTTCCGCTGCGACTCGGCTGTTATCCCATGAATTTGAGGGTGGCCCTTATAAATTCTCCCTAACTTGGTGATCTGACACAATTAGCTGGCTGGGTAGTGTAGCCACGACTCAAACCTGGCTCGATCCCTCTATGGTACCTGAGACCTTTGGGGCTAACCTGGTGCCTCCTCCCCCCAGGCCTTCTCCCTCCCACAGATCTCCCGACGACCCTGCTCTCAAATGTTGTACTTGTGTGCTTCCCTCTCTCTCCCCATCTTGTCACCCGCTCCCTTTACCTTTTGTTTTATGTGTCAGTTTGTCTTTTGTGATTAATATTAGCTCTTACACGAGCCTCGATCTTGTAATTTAAAAAAAGAAAAAAGAAAAACAAAGACAGACGGATGGACGGACCTGACGGAACCAATTGCTCAGCCCCGCTTTGCGCTTCGCGTGAACTTCATCATTACCCCAAGTGGAATAAATGAGGATTGTGAAAAAGTAAAATGCCAACCATCGGCCACTTAGAATCGCCCTACAGAGCTTATTACTTACGAGACGCGAGTTTCGTCGAACTCCATTCATCTGCGACTGGAGGTTTTCAAGATCATTCTGGTTCATCTCGAGACACTCCCTGGGAAAAAGAAAAACAAAACGTGGAGTCTCAGTTAGCAACAATTATTGAAACTCACTGCCCGAGGAATATCATACCTTACGTGCTGCCAGGTCGCATACTTACCTATTCGAACTTCCATTATTTGGTTCGACTCTGAACCCAACTGTAAACCACCCTCTTGGTGCTCACAGAGTGTTTCTGACAATCAAATGACTCCTCCTCCCAAAACCCAACTCTTTGATCCCCTGTCAGACTGTGAACCAGCTGCCATCTTGTTTAACTCCTCCATGAGCCCGGATGGTTATATATTTAAATAAGTATCAAATGAAAGTGGTACATTTCTGGTCGTCACATTTGATCTTGGAAAGCAATAATTTGACGAGAGCCATGTAATTAAAAGTCTCGTATAAAAACAATAATTAAACTGCGACAGAATGGTACCTTGTGGCCTACAATGATGCCATATATAATTTGAGAAACGTCTGTGTGGTTGTGTGAGCAGAATATCTCAAACAGTTATGGACGGATTCGGACGAAACTTAGTGGACAGGTTGGGAGTGTGACAAGGACAAATTGATTCAATTTTGGTGAAGATCCGGATACTATAATTATTTAATTATTTAAGTGATTCTTCACCATTGAGAGATGATGGGACCAAAAACGATATAGATCACGATATTTCGAAAAGGTGTGGACTGATTATTACAAAACCTGGTGGATGAGTTAGGCAGGTGACAAGAACAGGCCGATTAGATTTTGGTTCAGGTCCAGATCGAGATTTGGTCTATAAATGGGATACAAAACGTAAACTGTTCAGCCTGGTGGAGGCATGCGCTCTACAAAGTCCATTCCAGTTTGTTTGATTTAAATGCATTCCTGAACCGCTGGACAGTCAAACTCCTGAGCCCTGGAGAAATTCCTGACATAATGGACAGTGGCACTGCTTCAGCGACACAGGTGCACCATTCCACAAATAATCTGTCCACCATCCCAGTGCACATACTCCATTGTCAACATGTCCGGGCTTACTCCGCTAGTCTTCCATTGCCAACATGCTGCTGGAGGGAGTGGGTATTGTGATTGGAAAACGATGCCAATTCTGAAAACACATCCTTCCACTTCCGCATGGAGCAGGTATTGATTAGTCAAAATATAATACACCATACATCTCATAAAAGTGTGGGAATTACCCCAGCCATAAGGATGGATTGTTTGCTAATGCAGATAAAACACCCTGGTGATGTCCATGCTTGGTCCACTGTTCTCATCCCCACACCTCCGCGAGCATGATTGAATTGATCGGAGTATATGAAATAACATCGATGAGTCTACTGGCCTACCCCTTCAAAGAGAGAACTGTGGGAAATATAGGACGAACCTCAACCCAGATGAAAATCCTGGCAACCCCTGTGTCACCACTGATGAATAAGGATTCCGAGGACCTCTTTGTTAAAATAACCTTTCCGAGCCGCCATGACCTTTCCTTTGAAGAACCACAAGAGCTGCATCTTGCTGGCAACAACACCACTGTTCAAGTTCTACATCAAGTCAAACAACATTCTGTGTTACATTACATTTACATCACTGCTATTAGATCTACCTGGATCGATCCTGAATTGCCCCTCAACAGGTTACCATTTTGATTATGTACCCACACAGGATACCATTGCAAGCAAATCATTCGCACAGGGACTGCAGTGGTTTAAAAAAAGGAAACAGCTTTTCAAGGCAACTTGGGACAGCACTAAAATTCTGCCTTTAAAAGGAGTGCGAGCCACCCCACATATGTGAATAAAGGCAAAAGAAATAAATGACTAAAACACTGCTTCCACCCACTTCGGCATCTGGCCTCCATGTAATTGGCATTACTCATCGGGAAAGTTTGTGGGTGGAAAAGCTATCTTTACCCAAGATACATTTCCCACCAGAAAGCGTGCAGATTTACCACTTTATGATACTCTTCGGGGCAAACAGCGCAATGACGTCACACCAGTACCCAATGCAATGAAGTCACGTGTGAGTACCAAATGGTGACGTCACGTCGGTCGATTGTGCGTTTCGCACTTTGGGTCACAGATTCATCATCAAACCATTGGGCTTGCATCAATATAATGGCACCGGTTGTAAATTGAAGTTGCAAGTAAGACTTTTTCCAAAAAATTTCAAAAATATTTCCAAAACTTCCTTGCACATTCCCGAGGATGTTCTGTGTCACTCTTAGCTCCCGGAATCAGTGTGCACCACAATATCTCGGCATTCCTTAATCTGACAGCTCATGATCATTATTATATTACCGCCATTAACCTTCCCCAACTCAACAATTGTACTTGATAGCTTCAGTTTCCTCTGCTCTTCCCCATCAATTTTTTTCCCAGTATGTTCAATCCCTTGAGGTTTGTCCCACTGTCAGTTCTACATTGCTCTTCCATTAATCTCACTCCTGCAAAGAAAAATCAAAAACAAGTACAGATACATTTAAAGTACACCGACCCCATGCCAAATAAATAAATAACTTCCTCCAGTGCGCAGCATTGCTATGGCACCTTCGGCGCACATAGAAACGGTATTGGGAGAGAGAGGTGTACAATAATTAATTGATTAATTGCGTAATTAAAATCAATACATTAATACTAATCGTAAAATAATTTCTCAATTAATTGGCTAATAGCATATCTCAACCACCAGTGTTTAATCCGAAGCTGCAACTTTTTGGAAATTAATTAAATACGTCATTAACCGGGAAATTTTTTTTAATTATTATTATTTTTTTCATACAGAATCGAGGCTCGTGTAAGAGCTAACACATTGAACATGAAAACATGCATCGACACATAAAACATACAATAAAGGGAGCGGGAGACAAGATGGGGAGAGAGGGAAGCACACAAGCACAACAACAGAGAACAGGGACATCGGTAGATCTGTGGGAGAGGGTGGGGGAACTGGGAGAGGAGGGAGGGGTACATGGTATAGAGCAAATGAACACTACAAGGAATTTCAGGAAAGGAGTTGGAGATTCAAACAGGCGGATTTGGGGTGTTTTAACGGGGGTAGAAAAGATCAAGGTTTTGGATGGGGGAAGATAAGAGATGGTGGTGAACAGCTGTTTTAAAGACCTTGAGGGAGGAGTGGGATTGAAGTGAGTGAGGGAGATTGTTCCAGAGGTGGGAGAAAAGAGGAATGAAGGACTGAAGGGGAACAGAGAGTCTTGATTTTGGCAGTTTCACCAGAAGAGGGTTGCTGGCAGTTATTTTGCGTCCTGCAGGAATATTTGGGGGACAGAGCACAGACAGAGTTGGGGGAGCAAGGTCGGAGAGGAGTCGGTAGAAGACAGAAAGACCACCAACCTGCCTGTGGTGAGTGAGTGAAAGGCCCTCAGAATCAGCTTCATCGCGGGAGATTCAAATGATTCTGAATGCTTTGGTTTCAACCGCGTGAAGCCGAGCTATGTGTGAGGCAGGATCACCAGCCCAGAGGGGGAGAGCAGTATTCCATTGAGCTGTGGATGAAAGCCTTGTAATGTGGTGAAGAGCTCAGGTGTGCCCAGAAAGGACTTTGAACGACGGAGGATGCCCAGTCGGCGACTGGCTTTGGAGCCCAGCTTGGAAATGTGGTTTTCCCAGGAAAGATCATGGCAGATAGTGAGACACAAAGGCTTGAGTGACAGAACTTCTTTGAGAGGATTGTTGAGAAAGTAGATGGGAGGGTTGTCCAGTCGATCTTTTCGGAGAGACATAGTAAGAGTGTGAGATTTGTCAGGATTGAAAGACATGTTGCACTTGTTTGACCAGTCTGTGATTTTGTCCAGGTCTTCAGAGAGTGAGGAGGCTGCAGACTGCCGATCTGAGGGAAGAGGAATGGAGCGGCAGAGAGTGGAGTCATCAGCAAAGAGATAGAGGGGATTTTCCAGAGAGTCGGAGAGATCATTGATAAAGACCAGAAAAAGCACAGGGCTCAGAACACTGCCTTGGGGAACTCCAGCCTGAACAGGAAGGGGAGATGAGGGAATTCCATTCAGGGCCACACGTTGACTGTGACCAGACAGAAAATCTGCAAGCCATGCATGGAGGTTTCCATGGATACCATAGGCGGAGAGTTTGGTTAGCAGAGCGGGGTGCCAGACCGTATCGAAGGCACGAGATATGTCAAGGGAGACGGCTCTGATTTTCTGTTTGGCATTGAGGACCTCCATCCATTGTTGAGACAGCAGAAGCAGCATGTCCAGAGTAAAATGACCTGGTCTGAATCCAAATTGATGATCGGAGATCAAGCCATTGAAGAATGAATGAATATGAATGATCGTTTTCAGGCCATTTTCCCCGCTAGCGCGGGGGTTAGCCTTGCGGGCCCCATGACAGTCATGGTTCCCTGTTTGAGGCAATGTTTTTATTGGAGATAAAGGATTGGAGAAGAGGAAGGATTTGATATCCGAAGCAATGATGGATTCCATGACTTTGCTGATAATTGGGAGCAGGCTGATTGGTCTGTAGTTGCAAGGAGCTGCTTTTGCACCTTTTTTGTGTCAATAAATGTGGAGTGGAGAGTGGAGCGATCGAAAGGACGAAAGGACGAAAGGACAGGACGTATAAGGACAGACAGATATATACGATAGACATATACGATATGTCGTATACATATCGTATACATATACATATCGTATACATACATGATATCGTATACATCGTATACATACATATGTCGTATACATATACATATCGACATATACGATATTTACGATAGATATAGACAGACAGACGAAAGGACAGGACAGATATATAGATAAATGACTGTACCCGAGTTGCCGTTTTGTCATGGTTTAAACCAATCATAATTCAAACAATTATTTTGCACAAATGTATTTGTAATATACGTCATATCACATTTTATAAACAATTGAAGTTGAAAACTTAAATTGAAAAAAAAAACATTTCCCCAAAAAATTCCAAATAAAAAAAAAAAGGAAAATGTTTCAAAAAAAAATACCCTTAGGACATACCGACGGGAGAGATATGTGCATACCAGAAGTTTGGTACGATTTCACAAAAGTTTGAGAAAGTAGTTCAGTGACAACACAACACAACACAAGACAACACAAGACAACACAGGACAGGACAGACGCTGCACAGAATTATATATATATATATATATATATATATATATATATATATATATATATATATATATATATATATATATATATATATATATATATATATATATATATATATACTGTATATATATATATACTGCATATATACACAAAGAATTAAGTTAAGCACCCCTACACAACGAATTAAGGTAAGCACCCCCTAATATATATTCTTTGTGTATATGTATACATTGGCATATATTCTAAGGTATGTGAGATCAAATAATGATTGGTATGACATTAGCAATTATCCATTGATGAAATTGAGTGATCAAAGTGAAAAAAAGTGATTGGTTGAGTCAGTGATCCGATCACGTGGGTCCTACACACGTTATTGACGCAAAGATCGCTAGAGGTCTTCTCAGAACAATGACTGTACGTTAGAAAACATAAACGTCATCCACACTGTCCGTGATGGACCTATAGCTCCATACTTAAATTGAGGTGAAAATATGCTGAAAATTCCCAAAAATTTCACCTTAAATTATTCAGAATAAAATATTGAAAACGGCATGATTGTTATGTTTTTATGTGACCATAATATCACTTCTCCAGAAAATATAGCAATATCATGGGTATATTACACTGTTTTGACGACAACAAACTTGTAATGTGCGAGGTTGTAAAAAAACGGGGGGGGTGCTTAACTTAATTCTTTGTGTATATATATATATCGCATATATATATATATATATATATATATATATATATATATATATATATATATATATATATATATATACATATATATATATATATATATATATATATACTGTATATATATATATATATATATACTGTATATATATACGTATATATATATATATATATATATATATACATACTGTATATATTGTTACGGTCCGCGGTTAAGGATGTTGTTTGCCGAGCGGAGGCGCCACGGCCGAACAGTTTTTCCCCGACTAAACCCGATTCACCCAGACGTTGGCCGTATCACGCCACAGCTATTCAATCAGGGAAAAGACAAAGACGACGGATGTGAAGAAAAGGAATAAAAAGATGAAACAAAGGTTGACAATACTACTAAATTTATTTACTATTTACAGGCTCAAAATAACCAAGGAGAAGGAAAGATAAGAAAATAATATACAGAAGCTTTTAGAGACACAGGGAAAATTACTAGCTTATACAGACTTAATTGACTACCCAGGACAGCACAAACAGAACAAACTCACGTACACGAATGGGGAACTTGCAGGCAGGAATGGCTGGAAAGGAGAGGAAGGTCCAGAGCTGGCAGCGCGATCGGCGCGTTCGGCAGCCGCCGTCCCTTCGCGGCCCTGCTCAAAACCGCCGTCCAGGCCCCAAACGGCTGTCGAGTGTTGCTGCTGTGGACAGAAGATAATACTAGAAGTTTATCTCTTGATTCCTGACAGTTAAGATGTTTTGTAAGCTTTAAGGTTGGACTATTTCTCCGCACTACTTTTTGTGTGTCCCACTAAGCATGAATCGCACACTACTTTTTGTGTGTCCCACTAAGCATGAATCGCACACTACTTTTTGTGTGTCCCACTAAGCATGAATCACACACTACTTTTTGTGTGTCCCACTAAGCATGAATCGCACACTACTTTTTGTGTGTCCCACTAAGCATGAATCGCGCACTACTTTTTGTGTGTCACACTAAGCATGAATCGCGCACTACTTTTTGTGTGTCCCACTAAGCATGAATCGCGCACTACTTTTTGTGTGTCCCACCAAGCATGAATCGCACACTACGTTTTGTGTGTCACACTAAGCATGAATCGCGCACTACTTTTTGTGTGTCCCACTAAGCATGAATCGCGCACTACTTTTTGTGTGTCACACTAAGCATGAATCGCACACTACTTTTTGTGTGTCACACTAATAATCACACACTACTTTTTGTGTGTCCCACTAAGCATGAATCGCACACTACTTTTTGTGTGTCCCACTAAGCATGAATCGCACACTACTTTTTGTGTGCCCCACTAAGCATGAATCGGACACTACTTTTTGTGTGTCCCACTAAGCATGAATCACGCCCTACTTTTTGTGTGTCACACTCTAAGCATGAGTCACGCACTACTTTTTGTGTGTCCCACTAAGCATGAATCGCACACTACTTTTTAAACCTTGACCAATCAGAGCACTTGCTTGTGTCACATGATGTGCACCATCATGAAGCATCACACGTTCGTCATGTCGACCACAACATCTTTGGAGCGCTTCATGGATTTAAAATATGTTTAAAATGATCTTATATTCACCTATTTACTCCACTTAGATGGAATAAATATCGTGAATGTTTGAAGAAGTGGGAAGGAATGGCCGCTGCTTGTCAATATGTATGAGTATTTGCAAAGGATCATAAGCATCTCGACCAAGTCGAGTACAGTGACATACCTGCTGAAGCCGGCCGTGGCCTCATTCGGGTACGTGGGGGACCGGGAGAGGGGCGTAAATTCTCGATGTAAATGTGGACCGTGTAGCGCCACCTGGTGATGGTAGCAGAGGGTATTACAATTTCCTTTTTTTACCTGGGCAACACTGAGGTGAAAGCACTCTTTGCACAGGTAAATTTTTCCTACTTCCCTTCCCTTCCTCCCCAAAACGGAGAGGCCTGTCAAAGCTCCCCCCCCCACCCCCCCAAAGATGTATATGTAGTATATCTTTACCGTCCCTCTCCCCTCACCTCTCCCTCCCCTCACCTTTCCACTAACCCCACTTCCTTCCTCACCCCTCACTCCCCTCCACCGCCCCCCCCCCCCCTTCTCGGCAACACCGGGTACGCCTGCCAGTACTAGAATATAATACCCGTCGCTTCGCTGACGGAAATACCAATCTTGTCGAAATAGATTTATGAATGCACATCAAATAAATTTTTGTGGTCATGTGCGTGAATTACTATGTTGCATCAGTCCGCCACCCCTCACGTATGGAGGATACAGTGCAGAGGGGAAGAGGGAAATTCTGCCATTTTTGCTTAGATAATAAATAGATGGTGTCGTGTTTTGACCAGCAGTTTTAAGAGAAAATAAATAAAAATTAACTTTCACCATTTAAAAACAGTGTGAAAAAATTATTGAAATATCAGCTGATTTTTGTTTGTATCCTTTTCTCACCTGTATTGCACGTAGAGCTACCTGATTTGAGATGCTTTAAAAAGTGGTATATAATCAGAAATACTGTTTGATAGGGCGATATATTACTGTTACATGAATAGAATGGCAATGTTGAAAGAAAACGAATTGAATATAGCAAGTGCTTTCTGAATCTAATCGATATGAGAAACTGGAATGAATGACACATCATTATAATAAGTGAAGATGATGAAGGAGGAAGAGTTTTTGTTTTAATGTAAATTGAAACTAGCCCATCTATCCTCACCTTACTCAACTATGTCATATACTGTTTGTAGATTACCTAGCATCGGATTGATGAAAAGATTGTAATCAGAATTGGTAGCGAGCATACATAAGGCGTATAAATCCCCTATAGGGTTGACGGACAGACACACACACGCACGCCGAGACTGAGCTCCTTTTATTACCCTGCGCCCGAGAAGCAAAAATCAGGGTTTTTTTTTTTTTTTTTTTTTTTTTGTATACAAGATCGAGGCTCGTGAAAGAGCTAAGAAGGTTAGGTTAGGCATTCGTTCTGCGTATGTGTGGCTTGCGTGTCTGCATTAAACAAAAAAGAATTCTCGGCAACCGTTGGTCCGATTGACACTAAATTTTACCGTAGGAGCGCCTCTGCCTGTATAATATTTTTTTATTCATAATTATGACGTCATAGGTCACGTGGTACAGCCGCCATCTTGGAAAAACTTTACACCTCGATGTCCCCAAATCCGCTCAATGGAAAAAGTTGAAACGAGGCTCATTGCCAAGTACTCCCCATGGGGAATAAGATGTGTTGATTGGTGCTTTAATTATGACATCATAGTTCGACAAGTAAAATACTTCATCTGATCAGTATGAAAAAAAAATATTCCTTTACAACTGTTGGTCTTATGGACACGAAATTTTGACCATAGGAGCGACACCTCCTGTAGAATATTTTAATGATAATTATGACGTCATAGGTCACGTGTTACAGGCGCCATCTTGGGAAAATCGAAAAACGTTGCACCTCAATATCTCTGAAACCGCTCCATGGAAAAAAATTGAAACATGGCTCATTGTAAAGAACTCCGCATGGGGGATAGATGTTAACAATGACGTCATTGGTGTCATAATTATGACGTCATAATTTGACAGGGACAACGCTGAATCTGATCAGTTTGAAATTTATTGAGCATGATATATGCAACAATTATATTGGAGAATATAAATTCATGATGTAATCGCTCACACGGTCTGGCAGCCATATTGGATCAAAGAAAAAAAAAACCATTCAAAAACAGAAGAGATGGCTCGCACCAAGTTTACTGCGCAAGGTAAGTATTCTATGAATCTCATCAAACTTAGTGAGAAAATGCTACTGAAGCAAAAGCTGTTGTCCACCTCCAAATTTCAGGGGTCAGTTGAATGTTCTAGTACTGCCTATCAACTTCATCCAAAGCAAAAGCCATGGAAACAATTACATTCACGAACGAGCCTTCATGCCCGAGCAGATGTCCTGCCTGCAATGTGCATAATTTGCAAGAAGGTGGACCACTACATGAGTGTCTCATAAAATAGTAAAAGACACCTTAAGACATTGATGCCAGGTTAGTAAATTAGCCAGTAAATCTTCCAAGAATGGGAAACTATCAAACTTTCTGAATGAGTGAAAAGGGTAAATATAAATTATTTTATGCTTACTTGGATGATTTTTCAGGAAAACTACTGGAATCTGCCACACTGAAACATGATGAAAGCATTCTGATGTGCAGGTAGTGGACAAAAGAAATAGGAGAACTGGACCCGTAGCTTATCTGGGCCCTGGCCTAATGTTGTAACCCAAATTTGGGAACATTCTGATTGGTGGTCTGGATAAAAAGATTGCTGAAGGAATTTACTAATCCGCCATTTTGACAAACTTCTGGTCACGTAATCGGCATGGTCTCCGCAATTTAACATCAGGACCCTATCCTAATGTTGCAACCCAAATTTGGCAGCATTCTGACTGAAATTGACTAACCTCCATCCACCTTAGGTGGTGGAGGTATTTAAGAGGTTTAAATTCAAGCATTCAAACAGATTCCATTTTGAGTTGGCTCATTATCTCATCACCTGGATGGAAATTTAAAAGGGCTCAATTTATACATCGACGTTATCAATCATCATGCCGAATTTCAAAACGATCAATTGATCTGCCTCGGTGGAGGAGGGATAAAAAAGAAAAAATGATAATGTACCCACGGACAGACAGACAGACTCATGGAAGGATGGACAATGACGTACAGATTAGAAAATAAAACCTGTTTAATGGCACCGACCGATTGAATGTGTGTTCATTTACAATACAATGGCACTGTATTATTTTCATAACCTTCGCTTTACAATGGAATAATGCCCTTCCTTCATCCTCATTGGATACTGCAAAGCTCCTGTGTATTTAGGAAGATGTATGAAGTAACCATTTCCAGCATTAGGTATGATGAATATACTATTCCGGTCCGGGAAGGAGTCGGTCATTGTTCTCTGTCATGGCATCAAGGCCCGTGCCCGCATGTTCAATTCTCGTGTTGTTTGAACAGACTTGCACGCTTATTTCTGACTTCTTGAACCTTGAACAATCCTCGATGCTTCCCCTTGCATTCTCACGGTCGCAAAACATATTATACCCCCTTTAGACACGGCAGAGGGGGTTGGAGTGGAGGGGTAAAGAGGGGATGTGTATCAGCGAAAACATGCGGCGGAGTGTGAAAAGTGTTCGCTACTGTATTCATTGCGTATCAGTGAAAATGCGCTAACCCGGGGTTGCATGTAGCGAGGAGTGCCTGTACTGGTAATGCAAATTGGGTATGGCTTTAATTTTGTTTCTTGGGGAAAAGTATGTTTTCAGGCTCAGCCTAGTTCTACGCAGGTATTCTTTGGTGATTGTTTTGCGTATTTGTTTGTGACATATTTGGTGGCCCTCTTCGACTCCGAGGTGTTTGTAAGATGCTTCGTTGTCGAGCTCTGCAATGTATTTAGGTCGATTTTTATGTTGTCTGTTTTTGTTGGTTTATCTTGCACGAATGTGCACTTGGCACACTTATATAGGTCAAATTCCACTTGAACGTCATCGGAGTACCATTTCACTAAAAAAAAAAATTGGTATATAAGATCGAGGCTCGTGTAGGAGCTAATATTAATCACAAAAAACAAACGGACACATAAAACATATAATAAAGGGAGCAGGAGAGAGAGGGGAGACAGACGAAAGCACACAAGTACAACAACAGTGGAGAACAGGAACATTGGGAGATCTGTGGGAGAGAGAGGGCTTGGGGGGAGGAGGTAGGGGAAGGGGTTGGGGGGTGGGGATGGGAGAGATATAAAACAAATGGACATTACTAGGACTTCCAGGAAAGAAGTCGGTATTTCAAAAAGTTGGATCTGGGGTGAATGAACAGGGGTAGAAAAGATCAAGGTTTTGGATGGGGGAAGATAAGAGATGGTGGTGAACAGCTGTTTTAAAGACCTGGAGAGAGGAGTGGGATTGAAGAGAGTGAGGGTGTTTGTTCCAGAGGTGGGAGAAAAGAGGAATGAAGGAGTGAAGGTGAGCAGAAAGTCTTGATTTTGGCAGTTTAACCATGAGAGGGTTGCAGGCAGATCTTGTGCGACCTGTAGGAATATTTGGGGGACAGAGCTGGTGGAGCAAATTCCCTCACTCTCTTCAATCCCACTCCTCCCTCCAGGTCTTCAAAACAGCTGTTCACCAACATCTCTTATCTTCCCCCATCCAAAACCTTGATCTTTTCTACCCCCGTTAATCCAACCAAATCCACCTCTTTCAAATTCCGTTTTCCTTCCTGAAAGTCCCTGCAGTGTCCATCTTATTCATCCCGTGTACCCTGCCGCAGCCCTCTCTCTTCCACAGATCTCCTGATGTCCAGGTCCCCTACTGTTGTTGCGCTTCCTCTCTCTCTCTCCCCGTCTTGTCTCCCACTCCTTGTTTTATGTGTCCGTTCATGTTTGTTGTGTTTTATGTGATATTACGTGTTTGATGTGCTAGCTCTTAAACGAGCCTCGATCTTGTATGCCAAAAAAACAAAAAAAAAAACCCTGAAGTCCCCTAAGACCATTTAGACCCTTAAACATCCAATATGACTGCAAGACCCTTAAAACCCCCAAGGCACTGAAGACACACAAGACACCCTCAGAACCTTTAGCATTTAAGACCCCTAAGACCTTGCTGACCCCATATACTCCATTAGAACCATTAAACCCATAAGCACCTATATACCCTATTAGATCCATTAGAACCCTCTAGACCCCCAAAACTTTTTAACCCTTCACCCTTTTGACCTTTTATACCCTTTAGATCCCTAGAACATTCAGACCCGACAGACCCTCAATACCTTTACGACCCTTAAGTCCCATGACTCCCTTTCAATCCCTAAGACCTGAACACCATTGAGACACCTTACACCATTCAGACATGGTAGACAGCTTGAAATCTTGACCATTTAGAGCTTTAGACTACTTAGACATATTACACCCTTTTTAGACAATCTAGATCCCTTCAGACCCCTCAGACATTTACATGCTTTAGATATTCCAAACCACCTCATCTTATAATATATAAAGCTTACATTTATTTTGTAGACACATAGGATCACCAGAGTAGTTACTTGCAGTAGGCAAGCATGCCCCATTGCCCCACTGCTGTATCTATATATAATCTTACTATAATTCACCAAATGTCTGTCCGTCTGTCTGTCTGTCCATCTGTTTGTCTGTCTGTCCATCCGTTCAAAGGTACCGCCAAAACGCCTGAACCGATCGCAACGATATTTTGAGTGGGTAGTCCTGGGATCTCCTGGAGTAAAATAGGGTATATTGTTTTTCCAATTTCAGCTTTGGCCTCCAGCATTTTCAGGTTTGGACTCCCGCATAACGTTATTTTTCCGGGTGCCGCACCAACGGCTGCACCGATCGCTGAACAGTTTATCATCTTTTTGATTCGTATATAAACATCATTAAAAGTAAATAATGACCTCGGCCAAAGTTCAAACAACGTGAGTTTAATCTCTACATGAGAGAATTCCACATAGCTATTTGGGCGGTGCATACGCTAAGAGATCGCTGTCTCCATCAATCTTGCCAAGGCTGTAACACCTATCAACTAAAAATCCTTTTAACTGTTGACTTGGTAGTTTTTACAATGAAGGAAACATTAACAATGTTGTTAAAAGTTTATTTTGTGATTAATTTGTGATTGGAGTCATGTTGTTTCGAATGAAACAAGAGAAAAATGACCACAGTGTGGTCACCAGCTGTGACTTGTAGAATCATGAGGATATCCATTGCAATATGCGTCATCAAATTCGACCAGTCATTAAATTATACGCACGTGCAATTTTAGTCCGCGATGTTCTTACCTCATACCAACGCACGTCCGAGTGCATGCGCATGCGCTATTCAGTAATTACACCTAATTTGTGTCAAGTTCTGTGAAATGAGATTGATATGAAAACATTCATGTTGTCTTTGTTGCTAAATTTATTCTGGTTTCTTCAAACAAATCGCGATTTTAGTCCGCGATGTTCTTACCTCATACCAACGCACGTCCGAGTGTATGCGCATGCGCTATTCAAAAAGGCACCCCAACAACAAGAACAACAACGCGGTCCTCCATAGAGCTGCTCGTCGCAGCTAAAAAGAGAAATTGAGTTAAAATGAATGACGACATGCCATGATGGTTTCTACTATCTCAACGTGAACTTCACGGATCGCCATATGCAGATTCGCCACGGACCCACGATTGATGTTTCTATACACGAACGTACCCGTTTGTTTGTGAACGGTACGTTTTTCATGGAAGTCCTTCATGAACTGGCTGTCCATGTCTGACGTGCGACTGAAGGTGCTACAGGAATGTGGAATTTATTGGTTTCATGCTTTAGCATTCGCCGTATCTGCATTGCCTGTTTGCTTCTGGCCTCCCACCCGTGCATAGCACGGGTATCTCCCTAGTGGCCTAGTATTTTCAAATCAAGTGTTTGTGTTTATTTGTGCGTTTGTATGTTATTCTTTCACGGCCGAACCGCCGAACCGTAGCACCTAGACTCCAAGAGGCCCCATATTTTGGATGTAGATAGGCAATTCAGAAACTGGGTAAGGTATTAAGCTACCACAATTTGGCCTCAACATCCGTTTTGAGGGCACAAAAGGCCACTAAAAAGTGTGTATTTGGAGGTGAGTTCAGGCATTGCTGCCTTCGGCCTGCAGGCAAAAGGTAACCACCATGACGGCAATAATTCCATAGCTTTTCAATGTCAAACACATTCTAAAACCACTGCTGGGAAAAGCTCACCCAGCCAGGCAATGCATGCCAGTTATTCACCCTCCTCTCCTCCCTTCCCCAGTCTCTACAGTATATATATGTATATATGTATGTGTGTGTATGTATGTATGTATGTATGTATGTATGTATGTATGTATGTATGCGTCTATACATATATATATATATATATATATATATATATATATATATATATATATATATATATATATATATATATTGTTGCGGATATGAGGATTGAGGTTTTTTGATTGTGTTGTATTGTATACCAATTGTTGTGAATATTGCTTTAGTCTGGACCCTCCTGCCTCCAGTGTTGTATAAAGGTCAAAGGGCGTTCCGGTAGTTAATTCCATAAAGCATACATTGAAGGACACTATAATACCCTTGTTCAGTAGCTTATATCCTTATTATGTGTGTTAGGGTAAGGCTGTGTCTCCCATTAATTTAAATACTCCATTGCACCAAGTGAAATAAGAGTAGATCCCCTTTCATTTCATTTCAATGGCCAACTGCATTTTGGGCAGTTTTCTTCAACCACCATTGGCCACGAGGCAAGGTTGGGGAAGAAAGGCGTGCCCGCCCGTCGTCATCAAGGGCGGAGCCAGAGGGTCGCGCGACCAACCAGGGCCGAGGTGAGCACACCGATGGGCGTGGCCTGAAGGCCGGCGGCTTGATCGCCGGAGGCGCTATAAAGGCGTGCGCGGAAGAAGCAAGGGTGTGGTTGGTGGAGAGAAGTGCGCCAAGGAGTGATGAGAAGGAGGCCAAGTGAGAAGTGCAAAGAAAGGGTTGCGAGAAGTGCGAAACCAGAAGTGCGCCAGAGACGGCAGAGGAGTCCAAGTCCAGAAGTGCAAAGAAAGAGTTCTGCAGAGAGCCGCTTCAACCAGCCGCGTGAAGCCCTGACGGGGCAGCGAGTGACCCTGCCGGTGTGCGGTGTAAAGGCTAAAGCCGAATACAAGGAGCTGCCGGCTCCTCGCTTCCCGCCCGGAGTGGACCTGCTCGTTGTGCCCTGTGATTCCACCTGCTCATCCCTCCAAACGATTCCTGCCTTTCCATCCTTCTTGTGTACGTGAGTTTGTTCTGTTTGTTCTGTCCTGGGTATTAATTAAGCCTGTTTAGATAAGCTAGTGATTTTCACTGTGTCTCTAATATCTTCTGTATATTATTTTCTTATCTTTCCTTCTCCTTGGTTTTTTTTGAGCCTGTAAATAGCAAATAAATTATATTCGTATTTCCAACCTTTTTGTCTGCTTCTTCTTCACATCCGTGTCGCCTTAGTCTTTTCCCTATTGAATATCTGTGGCGCGATCCGGCCAACGTTCGTGAATCGGGTTAGTCGGGGTAACTGTACGACCGCGGGGCCATCCGCTCGGCAAACACAACATCTTATCCGCGGGCCGTAACAATATATATATATATATATATATATATATATATATATATATATATATATATATATATATATATATACACAGTGCGTATCAAAAAAAAGGCAATCCGAATTCAAGGGGTTAATATGCAAAGGTTATTTAGTTTGACAATTTACATGTGGTTTACCAATTATGAGGAGATCCTCAGTACAGCTTTCCATTGATGCCTTTCATGCATCATTGCTGTCACACATGACCGAGTACATGTTCATTGAAAATGACAAGTTCAAATCGCATTTTTGCAAGTTTGGCTAATCGATGCAAGACAGTTTTAAATGGACGCATTACTTGTCGACTGCCAAGTTGATTATGGAAAAATGTTGAACTGGTCTGGTAATCGTCAGTTGCATCATCCTTTGTTTAAGATGGGTATTTAAGATGGGCCTACAGTGTATGGGTTTAGAGACAGTCTGAGTCATTGAAAAGATGGTTCAACTTACGACTGTACAGCGGACCTTCGTGGTTACAACCTTTCACCAAACTGGAAGTTTGCAGTGAACTCGTGATGCATTCAGGGAACGTTTCCCAGAACGGAAGCCTACTGCAGCCAAAACCATCTGGGCGAATGTTAGAAAATACCAAGAGCATGGCACTAGCCTCAACCGCAACAAGGGGAATTCTGGTAGGAGGCACACTGGGCAATTGGAAATGAACATTGCAGCAGTAAGGCAGCAAGTTTTGGAGCATCCTAGGGATACCAGCGCAAGACGAAATGGGACGGGATTGCCTTCGGCAACATTCAACCGAATCACAAGACTGGACCTCCACCAACATCCATATCGGATTTACATCCGACATCAACTTATGCCAGGGGATTTTGCCAGGAGGCTGGTGCTTGCCAGATGGTTGATAGCACGTTGCGAAGCAGATGTCAATTTCCTGAAGGTATCTCGTTATCGGCAACGAAGCCGCTTTCACCATGGACGGCAAGGTCAATACCCATAATGTTCTTGAATATGCACCGACAGGAAAACCCCCGTAATTTAATTTTGACACCAACATGAATCGACAAAAGTGGACTGTTTGGTTGGGACTTTGTGGAAGTGGTCAGGTGATCGGACCATTTTTCTTTCAAAGGAATGTCAATGGTAACAGGTATCTGTCGATGATCAATGATGAAGTTTTACCGCAGCTGGAGGAGAACTTTGAGCGACAGGTTCGTGGCGTCTTCAGATATCTCTGGTGGGCCCAAGACGGCGCCCCAAGCACATCGTCTTATCGCTGTCCGAGATCGACTGAGGGAACTCTTTGGAGACCGAGTCATCGCCCTCAACCATGCAGTGGAATGGCCGCCAAGATCACCTGACCTCACACCATGTGATTATTTCCTTTGGGGATAATTAAAGAACAAGGTGTTCGTAACTCCTCCCCATTATCTTGAGAATTGCAGGGCCGTATTCGACATGAAGAAGATGCTTTGTGCAAAGACCCGGCTATGGTGAGACGAGCAGTTCAGGGCATGCTCCGCCGCTGTGAGCTTTGTGTTGAAAGGGGAGGTGGACATGTTGAAGGTGTGGGTGCATAAAGGCCAATCATTCCTGAGAAAAGTTGACATCTGACGTTAATTTTGCACCAATTATCCTGACTTGCATCGATTAGCCAAACTTGTAAAAATGCGATTTGAACTTGTCATTTTCAATGAACATGTAACCGGTCATGTGTGACAGCAATGATGCATGGAAGGTATCAATGGAAAGCTGAGGATCTCCTCTTAATTAGTAAACCACATGTAAATTGTCAAAATAAATAACCTTTGCATATTAACCCCTTGAATTCGGATTACCTTTTTTTGATACACACTGTACATGATTGTGTGTGTGTGTGTTCAAATTTGCGCAGCCTGGTATAAACGCGAACGCCGGTTTGTGACGCCAAGTTGTGGGTGCAGAGGGAGGGGTGAAGCAGCACAAAAGGTGCTGCGTGAGCGAAGGAGTGAAAGGGATGATAAGAAATCGATGGATGCACCTGTGTAAGGAGATCGCTATCAGCAAGCCATAGGAAGCTTTTTACGCCATAGGAAGCGCTACTGCGTACGCTGGGAAATATCTACTAGGACAGGAAGAAGAGCAAAGAATCCAACAGGTGTACGTGCGGCAGGAGAAAGCTCTTTGCTGGATAAAACGTCACCATTTATCAGCTTCCAGTGAAAGTCAGTAAATCGAGTGGGACGGTGAACGTTGCTGTGCCGATGGATATTCCTGCAGTGGACCCCAAGAACAACGTGGCGATTCCGGCGGTCATGTTCCTTTTCGGACTGCTCGGAAATGGCGTGGCCATCGCGGTGCTGTGCAACTTCAGAAAGGAACATCGTGCGAACACCTTCTACATGCTGGTGTGTGCGCTCGTGGTCACCGACCTGCTGGGGACGTGTCTCACAAGCCCTGTGGTAATGGTCGCGTACGCACGCAAGAGGTGGCCTGGTGACCAGAAGATGTGCGATTACTTCTCCTTCATGTTGCTTTTCTTCGGGGTCACGGGACCGTGCATACTGTGCGCCATGTCCGTGGAGAGAGCGGTGGCCATCAGGTGTCCTTACTTCTACAACCGTTGTGAAAGTCGACCGATCGCGTCCCGCACGCTGTTTGTGGTCTACGTGCTGAACGGGCTTTTTTGTGCGCTCCCAGTTTTGGGACAGGGTTTTGGACGCACCAAGGTGTACCCGCCATATACATGGTGCTTCATAGACTTGAACGTCACTGAATCTCGGCCCAGGATGTTCTCATTGTCGTACGTCTCCCTTTCGAGTATGATCATCGTGCTTACCGTGCTGTGCAACGGAGCAGCATGTTTGACGCTGGTAAAAATGCGGTGCCGGCGTGGACCGATGGACGAACCGGCGTCCATACGGCGCAGGGAGTCCGCAAGATCCAAATGCTCCATGCGTTCCCGAGGGTCGGGCAGGGGGTTGCGCCAGGAGATGGAAATGTTGTGGTTGATGGTCCTCATGACCATCGTCTTTCTCGTGTGCTGCGTCCCGCTCATAGTAAGTTGCATTATATGTACTGCATGCAATGACTACTGCGTTAATAACAACAATTAATGACACATTGTCAGGACGGCCGGGCATGCTTTTGTTTCCAATCTTTCACAAGCCAACTATTCAGGCCTGATGTACTGGTGATAATTTGCCCACTCCTCACCATGGGATCTTTAATGTCCACCACCGACTAGTGGATGTCTTTCCAATGGATGGCGCACACATTGATGCAGCTACCTGATCAAATTTAGCAGATCAGTGGTTCGTAAGTAGGGAATTGCATCACAAAGTGCTTTGTGCTCCCAGACTTCAAGGCGGTGTCCTATCTGCTAGCATTAGCTGGTGGATGTTGAAGACCCCACAGAGTATTTCATAAACAGTAGTCGAGTCATCTCCGGCACCCTGAACATATTTACAAATTCTCACCCATCGATAGTCAGACCTGCCCAGCCCGTTCGTGAAATGCTTGGACAAAACGTTTTTGGCCAATGCCATATTAAAGTGGGAATAATTGGGGGCATTAAAAAGGTGTGTGTGTGTCTGTGTCTGTGTGTGTGTGTGTGTGTGTGTGTGTGTGTATGTGTGTGTGTGTGTTGTTTGGTAACTCCATATGCCGGTTTCAGGAAGTGGAACGGAGTCCTCCCAGGTCTTGAAGTATCCACTTCCGTTTCAGTAAGGGATCATGATTCATGGACCAGTTTGGGAAGGTTTCTTGTTCTCAAAGTTTTGTTCCGAGGATCTCTTTTAAGGATCGTCACTGAGTCTCGTACAGCTTCCAACTGCAGTTCGTTTGTCGTAACATTCCCAGGGATGGGTTTAAATATCTCTGTGGTTCTTTTTTATCATTCGTATTGCTCCAATAATCACTGGTACAATTTTGCCGCTCCTCAGCTTCCAGGATCTTTTCACTTCATTTTTGAGGGCTGGTATTTGGTCATTTTCTTGATACAGCAATTGTATGCATGTGTGCGTGCGTGCATGCGTGCATGCGTGCGTGCATGCGTGCGTGCATGCGTGAATATTTGGATGTGGAGTCAGACATTGCTATCACCGACCTGCAGAAAAAATGTAACCACCATACAACAACAAACAACATGCATTTTAAGGCCATGTTCCCTGCTAGAGCGGGGGTTAGCCTTGCGGTCCCCATGACAATCTTCTCCATTTTGCCCTATTTTCTGCATCTCTCCTTGTTAACCCCCTTGCCCGCATTTCTTCTTCCACCATCTTTAGCCAAGTCTTTCTCGGTCTTCCCCGTCCTCTACTTCCTTCTACATTAACTTCCATCACTCTTCTCAACCAGTCACTTTCATCCTTCCTCAATACATGACCAAACCATCTCAACCTGTTCCTCTTCACAGCATCCATCACAGGCTCTATTCCCATCATCTTTCGCAATTCATCATTTGTCTTCCTCTCTCTCAACGATACTCCGCACATCCATCGAACCATTCGCATTTCCACCCTTTCCAGCCTTCGTTGCTGCTCTACGTTCATTACCCATGTCTCGCTCCCATAAATCATAACCACCATGAAGACAATAATTCCATTGCTTTTCAATGCCCAACACATTATAAAACCACTGCTGGGAAAAGCTCACCCAGCCGGCCAGCGCCGGGTATTCAATCCCCTCCACTCCCTCAGGCTCCACTCCCTCCACTCCCCCACTTCCAAAACTGTAATCAACAGTATCTACAACATCAATAACAAGGGTAAGGTAAGGTTTATCAATCTTTGATTTTTCCACATTATACCCAAACATTCCACATATCAAGCTCGTAACCACATTGGGCAGAGCGGTAGATGAAGCATTTGCAGGAGGTAATAAAAAAGGAAAGTAAGGGAAAGGAAAGTTAGGGAAACCGAGTATGAAATACAACAATAAAGTATAGATTAAAGTCTATCAGAAAAGAGCACACTGGTCTGTAAAGAAAAATCAATATTCATGCAGTTAAAAATAATAATAAAAAACTGAAAGAGTATTCAATTTCTACGAAACAACAGTTTCTTTACATTTGGAAACAAGATACTCCAACAGACAGTGGGGATACCCATGGGTTCAAAATCCGGCCCCTTTCTTTGCAAATTTGTTTTTGCACATGTACGAGTTTGATTGGGTCCAGAACATGTGCACGAATAAACTAACAAATGTGCGAAGATGTGGAAACATCATTAGATTCATTGATGATTTGTTGGCAATTAATGTTGGATTTACATTTGAGCAGCTTCATGATGATATATATATCCAAAATAACTTGAATTTAAAAAGTAAAACGAAACTTCCACTTCAGTTTCCTTTTTAGAATTACAAATTGATATCCACAATAATAAATTTCACACCAAATTATTTGATAAACGAGATGCTTTTCCATTCCACATTGTCTGAATGCCTTTCTTAGACAGAAACATTCCTAATAAGCTATTTTATGCAACGGTTGCAGGTGAAATAATTAGGACTGTGAGAGCGCAACCACACACAGCACTGAACTTGTCAATAGATTACAACAACTAGTCAGACGTATGCCAGCACAGGGAGCTAGGGTTGGCAGATTAGAACAAGTTTTCTTTAATATCATAAAACGACACCAAATCGAATTAGTAAAACACAATGCAAATAGTAACAAGAAAGAGCAATCAGAGATTCCAAACCCTCGCCAAGATGTATTTTCAGTGGTTTTTAAGGCTTTTGTGTTCAAACAAATATGGCGGCCGAACCACGTGGCCGATGAAGTCATCTTTTTTTTCCTCCACCAATTTATGCCTACATGGCGCTCAAGAAATTTCATCTTGATAGGATGAAGTTCTGTACTTGTCGAATTAGGACGTCATAATGGAGGCACCTATGACATCATCATCAACATATTTTATTCCCCATGGAGAATTCTTTACAATGAGCCATGTCTCAATTTTTTAAATTCAGCGCTTTGGTTTGGATATATCGGATATATTTGGTTTGGATATATTGGTTTGGATATATCGGTTTGGTTTGGATATATCGCGATTCAGCGATATAGAGGTGCAACGTTTTTCGGTTTTTCCAAGATGGCGGCCGAAACCACTTGACCTATGATGTCATAATTAGCAGTAAAAATTATACAGGTGGAGTTGCACCGATGGTGAAAATTTTCTGCCAATCGGACCAACGGTAACCCTGGATAAGAATAGGTACGCCGTATCCCTGCGTGTCGTAGGAGGCGACTAAGAGGGTTGGCGTCAGGAAGGGCATCCGGCCATAAAAAAAAAAACATTGCCTCAAAAAGAGAACCATGACAATTACAACTACATGTGGGCAGGGTACAGCCCGAAGTGGAGATCGGTTTCTGAGGTTTGGGACATGGAATGTAGGGACAATGACAGGGAGATCAGGAGAAGTGGTGGAAGTATTGGTCAGAAGAAGAGTGGACATATGTTGTGTGCAAGAGACGAGATGGAAGGGAAGTGGTGTGAGAATGGTGAAGGGTAGGCAGGGACAGAAATACAAGTTTGTGTGGCAAGGGTGCCCGGAGGGCGTGAATGGTGTTGGTGTCCTGTTTTCTGAGGAGTTTGTAGACAGTGTGGTGAGTGTGACTAGAGTGAGTGATAGGTTGATGATGGTAAAAATGATGATTGGAAAGCTCTTGGTGAACGTCATCTCGGGATATGCTCCGCAGGTTGGTCGGAGCGATGAAGAGAAGGACAAGTTCTGGTGTGCGATAGAGAAGCTGATGGAAAACGTGAAAGATGAGGAAGTTGTTGTGGTAGGAGGAGACCTAAATGGACATGTGGGAAGGAGTATGGATGGTTTTGAGGGAGTTCATGGGGGTTACGGATATGGTGTGAGAAATGGAGAAGGTGAAAGGATTTTGGAGTTTGCTGATGGAGCTGATTTGTTGATTTGTAATACTCAGTTCCAGAAAGAGGATAATAAGCTTGTTACATACACGTCAGGTGGGTCGACGACAACCGTTGACTACCTGATGGTGCGTAGGCGAGATAGGGGGCACCTCCGAGACACAAAGGTGATCCCGGGGGAGGAGGCTGTTTCACAGCACCACTTGGTTGTCTGCGACGTAAGGGTGAAAGGTGCGAGGAGAGCTCGGCGGGTGAAGTACCAACCGAGAATGAAGGTGTGGAGGTTGAAAGAGGTGACAGTAAGGGAGGCATTAAAAGAGAGGCTGAGTAGGGTCGAGGATGATGTGGTTGAGCTTGAAAGTGGTTGGATGTCAATAAAAGCTTGTCTGTTAGGAGCCGTTGGTGAGGTATGTGGATGGACAAAAGGACCACCGAGGCACTCGGAAACATGGTGGTGGGATGATGAAGTTGGAAAGAGGATTGACGAGAAGAGGAAGAAGTTCAAGGAGTGGCAGAAGGCGAAGGGTACGGGAGCAGAAACAGCAGAGTATGAAAGTTATAAGGCAGCCAGGAAGGCTGCAAAGAAAGAGGTAGCAAAGGCGCAGGAGGCATGTAGGAAAATGTTTGGAGAACGCTTGGATTCGGAAGAGGGTCAGAAAGCAGTATTCAGGATTGCAAAGCAGATAGCGAAAGAGAGGTGTGATGTGATGGGGGTGAGCTGCTTGAAGGATGAAGTGGGACAAATCGTTGTCGACCCAGATGGAATTAAAGGAAGATGGAAAAGATATATGGAAATGCTGTTGAATACAGAGAATGAATGGGATGGCAACATAGAGAGTAACCCAGTTTTAGGACCGGCAGAGAAGATAACTGAGAAGGAAGTTGAGGAAGCGATAAAAGCAATGAAGGGTAGAAAAGCGGGAGGGCCGACGGGAGTTGTGGGAGATATGTTGAAGGCAGCAGGAAGTTGGGGTGTGAAGAGAATGACAGAGATCTGTAATCTGGTGGTGAAAGAAGGCCGCATTCCAGTGGATTGGGAACTGAGTACCCTCGTCCCTCTATACAAGGGGAAAGGTGACCCTCTGGAGTGTGGCTCGTACCGAGCGATAAAGTTATTGGAGCATGGAATGAAGGTATTGGAAAGGGTGTTGGAGAGGAGGATAAGGAAGAAAGTGAAGATCGACGAAATGCAGTTTGGATTTATGCCAGGAAGAGGAACGACAGACGCGCTTTTCATTGTGAGGCAGTTGCAGGAGAAGTACATGGAGAAGAGGAAGAAGTTGTTTCTTGGGTTTGTTGATCTGGAGAAAGCATTCGATCGGGTTCCACGCAAAGTATTGACATGGGCATTGAGGAAGTTAGGAGTGGAGGAATGGTTGATCAGAGTTGTGATGGCAATGTACAAAAGAGCACGCACAGCTGTAAGGACGAAGGACGGGAACAGTGGTGAGTTTGAGGTGAAGGTGGGAGTGCATCAGGGTCGGTACTAAGTCCACTACTATTTGTAGCTGTGATGGAGGTGCTGGCCCAGAACGTAAAAGAGGGTTTACCGTGGGAGTTGTTGTATGCAGATGATCTGGTGTTGATTGCGGAAAGTATGGATGGACTGAAGGAAAAGATGAACACGTGGAAGGAATGTATGGAGACAAAAGGTCTGAAGGTGAATATCGGAAAGACGAAGGTGATGGCAAGTGGTAAAGCATGTGGTGAGGTGGAAAGAACTGGGAAGTGGCCCTGTGCTGTGTGTAGGAAGGGTGTCGGAGTGAACTCCATTCAGTGTACAATGTGCACTGAGTGGGTTCATCAAAAATGTAGTGGTCTGAGAGGGTCATTAACCAGTGTGGCAGCTACATTCAAATGTAAGGTGTGCACAGAGGGAGCTGCAGATGGAGGAAATGTTGAGTTGGATCTTGGAGACGGCGTGAAGCTGGAAGGTGTGAAAACATTTTGCTACCTCGGAGACATGCTGAATGGAGAAGGTGGATCTGACTCGGCAACGGTTGCTCGAGTGAGATGTGCATGGAAGAAGTTTCGGGAATTGAGTGGCGTGCTGATGATGAGGGGAGTGTCGTTGAAGCTGAAGGGAAAGGTGTATGCTGCATGTGTGAGAAGTGTTATGATTTATGGGAGCGAGACATGGGTAATGAACGTAGAGCAGCAACGAAGGTTGGAAAGGGTGGAAATGCGAATGGTTCGACGGATGTGCGGAGTATCGTTGAGAGAGAGGAAGACAAATGATGAATTGCGAAAGATGATGGGAATAGAGCCTGTGATTGATGCTGTGAAGAGGAACAGGTTGAGATGGTTTGGTCATGTGTTGAGGAAGGATGAAAGTGACTGGTTGAGAAGAGTGATGGAAATGAATGTAGAAGGAAGTAGAAGACGGGGAAGACCGAGAAAGACTTGGCTAAAGATGGTGGAAGAAGAAATGCGGGCAAGGGGGTTAACAAGGAGAGATGCAGAAAATAGGGCAAAATGGAGAAGATTGTCATGGGGACCGCAAGGCTAACCCCCGCTCTAGCAGGGAAAATGGCCTTTAAAATGCATGTTGTTGTTGTTGTTGGACCAACGGTTGCAGAGAAAATCATATTTATTCTGTGCGGACAAACAAACAGACAGACAAACAAACAGACAGACAAACAAAGACAGACAAACGGACTCAAATGCAATACCCTCTCCTCAGGCGAGGGTAACAATATTATTAATGAGATATTTATATAAATGCAGTACATTATTAGAAATAAATATACAGTATTTTAAAACCTTTTCAGTGGTTGCTCAGAGATGGCAACATGTAGAAAGTCAGTTTTAAGTCACTGTTTGAATAATTGAATAACAGTTTGATCCAGAGGTAGGTGGGTGGTTGTGCTGGTTGGTGGGCATGTTACATTTAAGGTAAGATGTGCATGATTTCATGTATTATCATATACAGTCACGTGAAAAAGTAAGTACACCCCATGTAAAGTTTTGACTTTTTCAACATATTTCAACATACAGCTATTTGATCTTGATTTCAACAATATTGATAGATAAAGGTGATATAATATAACAAATATCGTGAAACATTTACATTTTGCAGTCCATTGTATAATTTAAATAAACATAAATGCAAATTTCGCATGTGGAAAAAGTAAGTACACCCTTGGCTCTAATAGGTGGTATTGCCCCCTTTGGCAGAAACAACCTCAAGTAGGCGTTTCTTATAACTGTCTACCAGTCTCTGACATCGACTGGGAGAAATTTTTGCCCACTTCTCCATGCAGAATTCTTTCAGCTGTGCGATGTTTGAGGGGTTTCTTGCATGCACAGCTTGTTTCAAATCCCCCCACAACATCTCAATGGGATTTAGATCCGGGCTTTGACTTGGCCATTCCAGAACCCTCCATTTCTTTCTCTTCAGCCATTCCTTGGTGGATTTACTGGTATGTTTAGGGTCATTGTCATGTTGCAAGGTCCACCTTCAGTTGAGCTTCAACTTCTCCGACAGATGGCCTCACATTATCCTCAAGCACCCTCTGGTACCATGAAGAATTCATAGTGCATTCCATGATGGTGAGCTGCCCAGGCCCTGATGCAGCAAAGCTGCCCCAAACCATAATATTTCCACCACCATGCTTTACAGTTGGTATCAGGTTCTTGTGGTCAAATGCTGTCTTTGGTTTTCGCCAAACATGTCTTCTGGTACTGTGGCCAAATCGCTCCAGCTTTGACTCATCTGTGCAGAGCACATTGTTCCAGAAGTGCTGGTCTTTGCCTAGGTGTTCATTGGCAAACTTTAGTCTTGCCCTGATGTTCTTTCTGGACAGCAAAGGTTTCCTCCTGGCACCTCTCCCATGTAGATCAAATTTGTTCAGCTTCTTTCTCATGGTAGACTCGTCCAGTTTGACATCAACAGTGGCAAGAGCTACCTGTAGGTCCCGTGATGACATTCTGGGGTTCTTAGAGACTTCTTTCAGCATCTTGCGGTCTGCTCTCGGGCGGAACTTGCTGGGGCGGACTGGCCTGAACAAGTTGGCAGTTGTTTGGAATCTTCTCTACTTGTAGATGATCTTCCAGACAGTCGAATTATTGATTTCAAATTGTTTGGAGATCTTTTTAAATCACTTCCCAGACTCGTAGGCATCTACAACCTTCTTTCTGAAGGCCTCAGAAAGCTCTTTTGATCTAGGCATGGCGACGCCGCACACTTCAACAACAAAGAGCAAACCAAACTAAATGTCTGAGGTTTAAATAAGACAGGTTCCTCCAAGATCCTCTCCAACGATGTTCCAATCATTTGCACCTGAGCTTGTGCACCTGATTCTAATTTTAGGTATTTGAAGTAGTGATAAATGTTGGGTTGTACTTACTTTTTCCATGTGCGAAATTTGCATTTATGTTTATTTAAATTATACAATGGACCACAAAATGTAAATGTTTCATGATATTTGTTATATTATATCACCTTTATCTATTAATATTGTTGAAATGAAGATCAAATAGCTGTGTGTTGAAATTTGTTGAAAAAGTCAAAACTTTACATGGGGTGTACTTACTTTTTCACGTGACTGTAACTAGTGAAAAGCCCATCAAAAATGACAGGTTGGAATAGTTTATTCGACGGTGCAGCCTCGTGAACGTGCCAAAGTCTGAAGCCTTGGCCTAGTGTCAGATGTGCTTGTATTTTCTTTATTTATTGGACATCAAACGAATGTAAATGAACACTCGGTTTACGCTGTGTGTGTTGCACATCATGTGCAGCGAATATCACCTCTATTTGCCTTGTATTTATTGTTGTTGTTTTTTTTAAACGCTCATGTGCGCCGCCCTTGAGGCTCGGTTAGCAAGCCACCGTCTACAATTCCAATGGAATCGATGTAATTACTGTTTTATGGAAAATATTTTTCAAATTGGTTTTATCCTCAAAAATCGACTGCAGTGAACACACATTCGTGTTAAAACATTGGCCTTTAAAACGTACCCTTATGAAGGGGGACAGATATTTGTACAAACACACAAACTGACTGTGTTTTATATTTTTTAAATGGAACGTGTGATGAGTTATAAATATGTGTTAATACATGAAATCCTCCAGCGAGGAAAGTGTGAATAAGTGATATTGCTTGATGGGTTGGCTGACTGCCTGGATGGAACTAAGGTTGTGGATCTACTGATGGAGGTAATCTATTGATGTGGTCCTGGGCTGAAAGGATAGAAACCTTGAGGAAGAAAGACGCCCAGCCGATGATCCATGCGGTCAGGAAACCAGTCAATCGCTTACAGGTTAAGGCTCTTACTTAAAGTAAGGGGACGATGTTTTGAAATTTACAATTTAAATAAAGTTGAACACAGTATGTTACAAAATTAACATAATTTACAGTAATCCTTTAAATTATATTAAAGTTTAGGAACAACCAATACTGTACAGTTAACCCCACGCAACTTGAGTGAGCTTGAACAGTTTTGTACAGAAGAATGGGCAAATATTGCCCAATGAACATGTGCAGTGTTGGTCGAGACCTATCCCAACAAACTCACAGCTATAATTGCTGTCAAAGGTGCTTCCATCAAGTATTAACTCAGGGGGGTGGACACTTATCCATCCAAGATATTATAGTTTTGTATTTTTCTGAAATTTGTAGAAATTGTTTTTCACTTGGAAGTTTTGGGTTATAATGTGTAAATAAAGGTGGAAAAGTCTGATTTAATGCATTTAAATTGCAGGTTATAAGGCAACAAAAGGTAAAAAATTTGAAAGGGGGTGTAGACTTTCTATAGGTACTATAAGTATGCAGTGATGTGTCCGAATGTCCTTTTTCTGTGTGTGATGTATGAATATACAGTCGTGGTCAAAAATATTAGCACCCTTGCATTTTTTTCAATCACTCACATTTTTCTCGAAAAATAAGGTGAAATTGCCAAAAGTATTTTGTCTCCACAATTCTTTATTTCACTATTAATATTACAGAACCTTTGTTTTTGATTCAGAACGTCATATATTTTTTTAAATCAGGAAATAAAAAGAAATGACTGGCAAAATTATTGACACCCCAGACTTAATATTTGACAGCACAGATTTTGGACAAAATAACTGTAGTCAAGTGCTTACTATAGCCATGAATGAGCTTCCTATTCCCCCGTTACTGGTAGTTGGACCCACTCTTCTCGTGCAAACGGCTCCAATTCTCCCAGATTTGAAGGGTGCCTTCTCCCAACTGCTGTTCTCAGATCTCCCCACAGGTGTTCAATGGGATTTACATGTGGACTCATTGCTGACCACATCAGAACAGTCCAGCGTTTTGTCTTGAACCATTCCTGGGTGCTTCTTGAAATGTGTTTGGGGTCATTGTCCTGCTGCAAGACCCATGACCTTCGACGGAGACCCAGCTTTCTAACACTGGGTGGAACATTGCGCTCCAAAATTCCTTGGTAATCTCCTGATTTCATGATGTCATGCACACATTCAAGGCACCCGGTGCCAGAGGCAGCACAGCAACCCTAAAACATCACTGAACACCAACCATGTCTGACTGTAGGGAAGGTGTTCTTTTCTTTGAAGGCTTCATTTTGTTTTCTGTAAACATAGAGATGATGTGCTTTACCAAAAAATCTAATTTGGTCTCATCTGTCCACAGGCCATTCTCCCAGAAGGATTTTGGCTTGTTCAGGTGTGTTTTGTCAAACTCCAGTCAGGCTTTCTTATGTCTCTCTCTCAGCATTTGGGGTCCTCCTGGGTTTCCTACCGTAGAACCCCCTTTCAGTGAGTTGGCGACGGATGGTGCGAGTTGCAGCTGTCGTACCTTGTGTCTGAAGGTCAGCTTGAATCTGTCAGTTGATCGAGGTGCTTTCTCCACCATTCGAACAATCCTTCGCTGCAATCTTCGATCAAGTTTTCTCTTGCGGCCACGTCCAGTGAGGTTGGCTACAGTGCCATGGGCCTTCAACTTCCTGATAACATTGTGTACAGTGGAAACAGGAACATCAAGGTCTCTGGAGATGGACTTGTAGCCTTGAGATTGTCCATGCTTGGCTACAATCTTGTGTCTAAACCTCCTCAGACAATTCTCTGGTTTTCTTTCTTTTCTCCATGCTCATTGCGGTACACACAGTGACACAAAACAGCAGAATGACTCCTTTTCACTATTCAAACTGGTTGAATGAGTGATTTTTATATTGTAAGAACATGCAACTCACGACAAGTGAATTTAATTCCAATGTAAAGGAAAATCACTGCCTTGAAATCTATTTCTGACAACTTATAAAAGGTGCGAATAATATTGTCTGGGCCATTTTAGGATCTCTGTGTGGAATAAACTAAGATTTAGTAATTTTTTCAGCTTTTTTATTGTTTTGTTTCATGACAAACCAAAGAAATACAAATGTGGATACCAAAGCATTGTTTAATTTCAACAATTTTCTGGAAGAAATTGTGCATTATTTGAAAAAAGTGCATGGGTGCCAATATGTTTGGCCACGACAGTATGTATAGGTTCCTACATGACGTGTATGTCAATTTTTTTTAAAAAGTCTTTATTATATATATATTTGCGATCAAAGTGAAACAAGGGATGTATTTAAAATGCGTAAATAAAGCGGACTAAATAACAAACATTCATTGTATATCTAACTTTGTCTTTACCTTGCTCAGGTTTGTATTTTTCTGAATGTGCTTGGGGAACAAAACACGGTTTGGATCCACAACCTGCGTGCCATCCGGATCGCCTCCATCAACCCCATCCTAGATCCCTGGGTGTACATCTTGTGCCGCCGCAAGCTGGTTGTACGGTTCTTTCGCCTCCTGTTTTGCCATTCTACTCGCCTCGACCCGACCGTTCCACACCTGGGGACCAATGAGCAACGAGCACTGCCGCCCACGAGCTCAGTTCCTCTGTGTAAGGAAGACACACACAAGGCCTGGAAGGGTGAGAACTCATTACCCACAACCAAGAGGGCAGTATTATTCAAAAGACTTGATTCCTTTTTCAGACGCGATCTCACACAACCAACGTATTTGAGTTGGACATCGACAAGTTTGGAGTCAACTGGCGAAGAAATAACTGATGAGAGGAACCCTGAGAGGACAACGACTCAAACAACTGTGCTTCCTCTGGTTATTAAAGTAACTGCCATGTAGTGTGGTATTCACAAAGGAATCACCTGAAGGTGTATTTTTGTACATGTTACGAGAGCAATGGTCAAAAAACGAGCAAATTCCTCTCTTTCTCCTCATCCAGTTCATTCAACAACCCCTTGTTGCATCCTCACGCTGCCCGCAGTCCGTGCTTTACCTTCTGTACCCTCTGCCACCTTGTTCCTCCATGAATCTATATCTGGGAGTTATCATGACGTCATTCAGGAGAATGAGATATGTGAGGTGTTTACAAAGTTTAGCAAACAACGGATTATCAATTGCACAATACACCCAAAAAAAAGCAATGTGTGTGTGTGTATGTGTGTGTGTGTGTGTGTGTACAGTATTTACGGTGATTTATATATCTGATAAAGTGGATTGTGAAAGCGCCTTTGTCTTTGATGAAGTGGATTGTGCTTCATTCTGCAAGCAGCTAAATAAATCAAATGAATCCAGAATGGGTGATCTGTATGAGCTCTTTATTTGAAAGTTCATAGCCAGAGTAATCTGAACCTTTTACATAAACTATTGTTTACATTATATTAGGTTGCTATGCAACACTAAGAGGTGGAATTTATGATTTTAAGTCAAAGACAAACTTTAAAGGGTGGTTCTGGAACACATAGTTGTGGGAATGTGATAGGGTCTAATGGGAGTAATATGGGTTTGCTATGTCATTATTATAAGTTTAGCGTAGGCGTACGGTATCTGTGCCAGAATATTACGCGTTAATAATGGTGCACCTCCTCCCTCTCTGTGTGTCTAAACCACACTTTCCTCCACTTCTCAACCACTTATATCTTTCCTTTGTTATCTGTGTTTTCCTCATAACGAACATTCAACTCTTGGCTCGGCGACGACTCGGTGGATCAGACTCGGCAACTGTTGCCAGAGTGAGATGTGCGTGGAAGAAGTTTCGGGAACTGAGTGGCGTGCTGACGAGGAGGGGAGTGTCATTGAAGCTGAAGGGAAAGGTGTATGCTGCATGTGTGAGAAGTGTTATGATTTATGGGAGCGAGACATGGGTAATGAACGTAGAGCAGCAACGAAGGCTGGAAAGGGTGGAAATGCGAATGGTTCGGTGGATGTGTGGAGTATCGTTGAGAGAGAGGAAGACAAATGATGAATTGCGAAAGATGATGGGAATAGAGCCTGTGATGGATGCTGCGAAGAGAAACAGGTTGAGATGGTTTGGTCATGTGTTGAGGAAGGATGAAAGTGACTGGTTGAGAAGAGTGATGGAAATGAATGTAGAAGGAAGTAGAGGACGGGGAAGACCGAGAAAGACTTGGCTAAAGATGGTGGAAGAAGAAATGCGGGCAAGGGGGTTAACAAGGAGAGATGCAGAAAATAGGGCAAAATGGAGAAGATTGTCATGGGGACCACAAGGCTAACCCCCGCTCTAGCAGGGAAAATAGCCTTAAAATGCCTGTTTTTTGTTTTTTTTGTATACAGAGTCGAGGCTCGTGAAAGAGCTAACATTTATCAAACAAACAAATCAAACAAACAAGCAAACAAAGTATATAAAAAGGGGAGCAGTCGACAAGATGGGGAGAGAAGGGGAGGAAGCACACAAACACAACATTTGAGAGCAGGGACATCGGGAGTTGTGTGGGAGGGAGAGGGCCTGGGGGGAGGCAGGATAGGTATAAAACGCAAGGACACCAAGGACTTCCAGGAAAGAAGTCGGCACCTCAAAAAAGTGGATTTGGGGTGAAATTAGCGGGGGTAGAAAAGATCAAGGTTTTGGATTGGGGAAGATAAGAGATGGTGGTGAACAGCCGTTTTAAAGACCTGGAGGGAGGAGTGGGATTGAAGAGAGTGAGGGAGTTTGTTCCAGAGGTGGGAGAAAAGAGGAATGAAGGAGTGAAGGTGAGCAGAGAGTCTTGATTTTGGCAGTTTAACTATAAGAGGGTTGCAGGCAGATCTTGTGCGACCTGCAGGAATATTTGGGGGACAGAGCCCAGAGAGAGCTGGGGGAGCAAGGCCGGAGAGGAGTCGGTAGAAGACGGAAAGACCACCAACCTGCCTGCGGTGAGTAAGTGAAAGGCCCTCGGAGATAGCGTCATCGCGGGAGATTCCAATGATTCTGAACGCTTTGGTTTCAACAGCGTGAAGACGAGCTAGGTGTGAGGCAGGAGCACCAGCCCAGAGGGGAGAGCAGTACTCCATTGAGCTGCGGATGAAAGCCTTGTATGTGGTGAGGAGCTCAGGTGTGCCAAGGAAGGACTTCGCACGACGGAGGATGCCCAGTCGGCGACTGGCTTTGGAGGCCAGCTTGGAAATGTAGTTTTCCCAGGAAAGATCATGGCAGATAGTGAGACCCAAAAGCTTGAGTGACAGAACTTTTGACAGTGAAAGTGACAGAACTTCTTCATTGAACAGAATTCAATGGAGGGCCTTTGGAGAGGATTGTTGAGAAAGTAGATGGGAGGGTTTTCCAGTCGGTCTTTCGGAGAGACATAGTAAGAGTGTGGGATTTGTCAGGATTGAAAGACATGTTCCACTTGTTTGACCAGTCTGTGATTTTGTCCAGGTCTGCAGAGAGTGAGGAGGCTGCAGACTGCCGATCTGAGGGATGAGGAATGGAGCGGCAGAGAGTGGAGTCATCAGCAAAGAGATAGAGGGGATTTTCAAGAGAGTCAGGGAGATCATTGATGAAGACCAGAAAAAGCACAGGGCCCAGAACACTGCCTTGGGGAACTCCAGCCTGAACAGGAAGAGGAGATGAGAGAAACCCATTCAGGGCCACACGTTGATTATGACTAGAGAGGAAGTTGTTGTTGTCTGTTGTTGTTGTTGAACATTCAACCCAGCAAGTCAAGCAGATGTCCTCCCAGGGTGACCCTGAATAAGCCCTGTGACCACCCATGTGGGTAGAAGCCACTCTTATCTGCCAACAAACAGTCGGCCTGTCGAGACATGAACGGCCCGTGGGGAGGACCAATGTACGCACAGCCATAGGGTGTGTAGGAATGGAGGGCCGGAGCAGTTCGATGGTTGAGCAGTGAGCTCGGTACGTTCAGACAGTTACGCAGAGCAGGTCTAGCTGAGGGCTGGAGAGTTTGCAGGAGAGGGACATCCCACGATGCCAGCCCAGAAACAGTAGCTCTAGGCAAAGTGTTTCTGTGCGACGACGGCACAGTGCCCGGACAAAATGTAACCAGACCCATCTTTGCCCGCCGATAGCTCCGCCATTGTTGGTTCCCCCGAGAGGAACATCCAAACAACCTCACGCCAGCATTGTGTGGGTCACGTGTTTCTTCCTCTTCTTCATCTGTGTCATTCCCCCATGTCTTCACAATCTGGCATATCTCTGATTAAAGATGAACGTGATAAGCTTCGCATATCGTGGGCGTGTGGGTATTATAATTGCAGAAGAGACTTGTGAATTCTTGTGATACGTGCTTTCTGTGGTCTCTGGCTCCCAGTGGTAATTATTGTTTTTATTATTGATATTAAACCTGTTTGCACCACCTGTGTGTTTGTCTGGTAAGCTGTTCATTGCGGTATTATAACCACGTCGTCGTATGGACGGCCATTGGGAATTATCGCCACACCTCAAAATGAGGTCTTATAAAACCACAGCCATCTTGTCTTGGGTGCAACCACTGATCGGCCCCAATCATTTCGATAGACACACACACACACACACACACACACACACACACACACACACACACACACACACACACACACACACACACACACACACACACACACACACACACACGTACGTGCACACACATCCCCACACTTTACAACAACCCCACTTTCACATTGTATTGTGATTACAATATTACAACATTATATCATTGTATTGTATTGTATTGTATTGTATATTACAACATTATATTGTATTGTATCATTGTATTGTATATTGTATTGTATTGTATTTGTATTTGTATTGTATATACCATTGTATCACAACATTACAACAAATTTCACAACCCACTTTCACTTTACAAAAACGTCGGTAACCAGCAGACAATGGAGGATCACTTCCTTTAACTTAGCACCATTTCCATACAACGTATTCCAAGTTCCGGTGGTTGGTACTTGTGCAGTTGTGGTTGGTCATACTAAACACCACCCGGAGGCGCCCCGAGAAACGTTTTTAACAAATGAGAGGCAGCTTGAGAGGGTTACCCAGTCTGTTTGTGGCTCCATCAAATATTATTACTGTACTAGTGGGGTCACCCGTGGGAATCCCACGGGCATGGACGCGTGTGACATTTAGACATATTGAGTTAGATGCTGCACCTGCACATTCAGTTTCACAAAATGGTTACTGCCAATTTATCAGATGCACAAATGATGTCATCTACACAATGTATTTACTTCTGATAACATGTGAATGCATGTGCATGCACACCCACACACACATATACACACACACATATACACACACACGTACACCCGCACATACACCCACACTCATATACACACACACATACATACATGCACACACGTACACCCACACACATGCACACAAACACATCTCGTTTTTTCATTTCTGTTCCTCACAATTCTGTCTCTCTCTTATTCACATCCACATACACACACACACACACACACACACACACACACACACACACACACACACACACACACACACACATATATATATATATACAGTATATATATATATATCCTGTTGTAAAATCAGAGTCTCACAACCGCTTTCTCGATCCGAGTTTAATATGAATCGATCTCAAACAGCATCCAAGGAAGAATACATAACGGCCATCATTCATATGCACTAATAGGCATCACAATACATATAATATCGAGTACAATCAAGCAAGCCTCATGCGAATATAATTTCCTTACCATCCGAAGTAGGCACGTAATTGTCACAGGTCTGCCCCTCGCATTCAGCGGACGTTTACTTACAAGAGCACTTCAGTGGGCAAGATATTGTTGCGAATATGGAATTTGGCCTCCATATCCGCTTGTAAATATTCCCCTATTTCCCCAATACTCCCCAACTATCCCCAATCCCCCATTCCCTAGTCCCATTGTCTGTAAACAACAATCAGTAGAGCCGACCTTCCCCTTTTTCCCCCATTAAATGTCGTGCCCAGGTCCACCGCATCTCACGTAGACAACTTTCGGACATCTTGCTAGTTATTCTTAGTCTATGTCAGTTAAGGACTCCTTTCCATTAATTCTGACTCTTCGTTGCACCAGAATGTGATTATATGGCACCAGTAGTGAGTTTAGGACCTTTCCCATACCTCCTTCCATCTTCTTCCCCAAACAACAACTACAACTACAACTACAACTACAACTACAACAACAATTACAACAACAACGACGCTGCACCGGGGGAGTGTGCGTCATCACACCGGCTCGGTTAGCCGCCATTGACAATGCGCGCCGGACCATGCGCTCCACGGGGTTACCACGAAGGGGCTGGCTGTCAGCTCCTCGTCAAGGGCGGAGCTAACGAGCCGAGGGCGTGTCACTCCCCGCCGGATCTACGCAGCCACTTGCCGGATGTGAGGTCAGATGCGCCCCCAGCCTGAGCAGACAAGTCACCATCTCCGAGCGCTGTGACCTTCCCGCATCTCTGGACCGGACCGAGTCGATTCTGCCTCGAGCCCAGGTGCACCTGGAGCCATCGATTCTGCCTTTCCTTGCCATCAATCCCCGTGTGAGTCAGCCTTTTGTCCCGTCTATCTGTCGTCTGTTGGGAATAATATAAGAGTGTGTCTAAGTGCTTGTCTTTCTATGCTGTACCTCTTGTAGTTGTAATCTAACCTTCCGCCTTAATATAACCTCCTCCGGAGGTCTTGAGAACTGAACCCTGGGTGTCGTGTCATTTGAAACCCAGCCGTGTGTCCTTTTCCTTTATTGCCTTTATTGACCTAGCGTAGCGCGATTAGTCAACGTTCGAGTATAATCGGGTAACTTGTGCAGACGTGGTCATACCAAAACCGCTCGGTAAATAACATCTAAGCCACGTCTGTAACAATTGGTGTCGAGGAGTGGAATTCGAACCCGGGACTAAATTTATTAGGCCCAAATTTGTAACAATTAGAATCGATTCGGAGCGCGTTTCCCGCGCGTTGTTAGGCCCAAACCAGGGAGGGAGAATCGATTCAGAGCGCGTTTACTGCGCTCGACGAAATTATAACGGCCGAAATTTGTTTTGTTGTATAAAAACCCGAATTTTGAAAGTCGCGCTATGGCAGACCAAGACAGCTGGGGTCCGGTAGGGGAGAGTGAGGCAGGGTCGGTCCAGGACCAAATTGAGGGACATGAGGGACAGGAGGAGAGCGAAGCAGCGAGGGTAGCAGACGCACAAAATAGCGTCGTTGTGCCCGACATTGCGGGAGCGCAAAATGGCGCCTCGCTGATCACCGCGCCCGCGACCGTGGCAGCGCCGCCGGTGGATTTGAACTTGTTTTTCAAACAAATGAAGGCCCTTATGGCCCAGAATAGCGAAGAAATGGAAAGCAGAATGATGGGGGTAATGGGGAACCGAATGGATGCTCAGAGTGAGCGATTGGAGGGCCAATTAGGGGTAATGGGAAACCAAATGGGGGTAATGGGAAACGAAATGGGGGTAATGAGGGACGAAGCGAGGGGTACCAGTGAGGGGTTAGACAATAATTTTAAGGGTTTAGACAAGAAATTTGGGAAGTTAGACAATAATTTTGAGGAGTTAGACAAGAAATTTGGGAAGTTAGACAATAATTTTGAGGAGTTAGACAAGAAATTTGGGAAGTTAGACAATAATTTTGAGGAGTTAGACAAGAAATTTGGGAGGTTAGACAATAATTTTGAGGGGTTAGGCAACGGGATAAAAGAGGTGAGAAATGGGTTAATGGGGGTAGAAAACAGAATGGCCGCTCAAGAGAATCAAATGGAAGGGATGCAAAAAGGGTTAGAGGGGTTAGAAAACACCATGGAAGGCAAATTGAGGGACATGAGGGACCAAGCGGAAAGGGAAGTTAACCAAATGGGGCAGCAGATAGAGGGGGTCAGAATGGGGGTAGAAACCAAACTGGATGCTCACAGGGAGGAAATGGGGCAGATGAGGGTGGCATCTGGGCAGGAGATGCAAGTGATGGGAGAGGAGATCAGAAGAGGAGTGAGTGAGGAGGTCGGAGGAGTGCGCGAGGAGGTGAGGCACTGTAAGGAGCACATGGAGAAGGAGGTGAGAAAGGGGACTGTAAAGTTACAAGGGGGCATAGAGGACCTGACGCAGGAGGTGGAGCAGCTGACGGTGGGACAAACGGAGTTAGTGGAGCAGGTTCAAAGGAACACTGCGGTATTAGGAGGTTTAAAAGCGACACAAAACGACATAAAAAACGACTTGATAGCGACAAAGAGGGAATGTCAGATGGTACGTGAGGGACTGACAACGAGGTTGGACGAGGTGATAGAGGTAATGGAGACGAAGGACCGGCAGGTGAGGTCGCACCTGGAAACGGTCAAGGTAGCCTTAGAGGATGAGCTTGAGGAGACGTACCGGGGAATAAAGGAGGTGAAGCAGAAATTAGAGGAAGTGGAAGAAGGGGTGAGCGAAATTAAGAAGCGACGGAGAGGGGATAAGAAGGAGATAAAAGAGGAGATAAAAGAATTGGTCCAAAGTCTGTGTTTGGATCGTGATGATGTGCTCATTAACCGGATGAGGGATTCGCAGGTGATGGAGGAGAAGCGAAGAGGAAGAGGACCTGGTGTAAGTGGTGACCAATATGGTCGTGCGTATGATGCGCCAGGGGATTTAAGAAGCTTGGGGGTCGAGATAGACCCGGGTGTTCGTGAGAGGCCGTTGGTGAAGTGTGCGACAGGTCTGGTGTGCGAAAGAGGAGGTGTGCGAGAAAGTCCGACTCTGGGGTGTGTGAGGAAAAAGTGCGTGCCAAGGAGTGAGGGTGCTGGCGAGAGTGAGTCGGTCGTAGCGCGTGTGCGAGGGAGCACATGGAAGCGCGGTGTGGTGAGTGTTACAGAGGGTGTGACGGGAGAGTGTGCGCGAGAAAGGTGTGTAACGGACAGGTGCCTGAGGAAAGAGTGCGCTGTCAAAGGCAAGGAAGAATGCACACCTGTGGGGAGTGTTACAGAGGGTGTAACGCAAGAGTGTGCGCGAGAAAGGTGTGTGACGGACAGGTGCATGAGGAAAGAGTGCGCTGTCAGAAGTAAGGAAGAGTGTCCACCTGTGGTGAGTGTTACAGAGGGTGTAACGGGAGAGGGTGCGCGAGAAAGGTGTGTAACGGACAGGTGCATGGGGAAAGAGTGCGCTGTCAAGAGTAAGGGTGAGTGCGTTGTCAAGAGTGGTGGTGAGAGTATTGAGAGTGACAAGGAGAGTGAGTTGGTTGTGACAGGTGAGCGAGGATGTACACCTGGGATGGAAGGATGCACACCTGGAATGGTAGAGCGTGAGTGGGAATGCACGCTGGAGTTGGTGGTGAGGCACATGGTTGGGTGTGCGAATGAGGGCAGACCTGTGATTGTCACAGAGGAGGTGACCGAGGAGGGGGCGCGAAGCGGTGTATTGGTGAGGTGTGCGAGCAACGAATGTGTGCCACAGTGTTCGGTGGTCAGGTGTGTGACCAAGGCTGTGAGTGGAATGAGGGTACCTGGGTGTGTAAGGAAAGGTACGAGGAGCATGGGCACGGCTGGATGTGTGAGCAAGGAACGGGCTGCGGGATGTAAGCATGCAGGTGAAGCATCGACGTTAGACGGGGTAGAGTTTAGAACGACTTATAGCCGAATCGGGCCCTCGGTGCGTGCTGGGCCTCGCTTTGAACGGCCGCGTCCGTGCTCCACCAGGCGGAGCGGGCGGCAGGATAGGAAGGGTCGTCATGGCGACCACTTTTTGGTGAGGCATTCCGGCAGGCCGAGATCGAGCCATGGGATGGCTCCGTGCCGAGATGGTGCGTGGGATCTCGGCCCGGGTAAACCTCCTTCCCTGCACCGAGTGCCGGACGCATCCAGCCGCTGGCACAAAACAACCAGCATCCATTGCTTGGCTTTACGAAGCCGGGCTTTGGACAGGGATTGGCGCACCGAGAGGTATTAGTGAGTAGACTGGGTGATGAGGTTAGTGTTTTGGACCCAAAATTGGAGAAAAACAAAATTTGATGATTGGCAAGGGATTGGCAGTAGTGATTGGCAGATGATGAGTAGCGATTGGCAAATTTTTGATTTGTTGAAATTTGATGTGCAAAATTGGTAGTGAGAGACCCCCGATGGGGTGGGATGGCAAATCCACCATCCTTCCCATGTTGTGGGGCAAATGCGCAATAGCTTATGGGGTTGATGGCAGTGGAAACTAGCCCGGGTGGGTTAGGTTATTAGTAGGGATCTAGAAGAGATTGACATTAGGTAACGTTAAGTTTAGTTAGTGACTGATACCTGTAGTGGGGACGCAGGTAGATGAGTGTGGATGATAATGACGAGGGAGCGCAATAGTTTAAAGGGACGACTGGGAAGCGCAAGTTTCAGAAGGGAGTAGTTAGCTGAGATGATGCCGTGTGTGTGAGAATTGAACAGGTGTGATTGCACAGGTGTGCAACTGGACAGGTGTGTGGAGCAGTGTGTGAGTAATGAGTGTTGTGGATCAGCGCGAATGCGCTTGGGGAGAGAAGGGTGCAGGTGGCACCAGGTGTGAGAGCACAGGTGTGCCAGTACAGGTGTGTGGAGAGAGTTGGAGTGAGTGGTATGGAGTGGTGTGCATGGTGCGAAGGTGTGGATGGGGGAAGAGTGGACCCCTTTCACGAGTACCCGGGGCGGGTAGTGTAAGTGTTAGGTAGAGGGTGTAGGTAAATTGTGGTTGGATATTGGCATTTGTGGTGCGGTTGCAGAATGGTGTTGTGAATGGGTGCATTAGTGTTGTGGAAATGGCTGGGCGTGTAGCCTGTTAGTGTGTGTAGTTGGTTGGGCACTCCACCACTGTGAGGATGTCGGTCAGGTGAGGCCGCAGGTGGGCTCTGGGAGCCGGTAGTTGTGAGTGGGTGCCTGAGGATCCCGGGTGTGGATCGGGTAGCCCAGTGCCAGAGAGGGCACCGAGTGGGGAGAGCGCCAGAGGGCCTTCCCAAGGTAGTTAGGTTAGGGTAAGGAGCAGGTAAGCTCGGAGGCAACTGCAGTGGTGGAGGTGTGCAGGTGGGTAGACCCACTGGGAGAGGTACACGCCACAGCCCAGAAATTGTGCGAGGGCACCGGGCGATGAATCGGGGGAGTGAGACCCCAAATTGAAAAGCACCACAGTTGGCCAATGGGAATTGGTTTTTAGAACCCATAGTGTAAGAGGGCCAATGGTTTGGCCGGAGAAAGACCCCGGGTAGTGTAAAGTTGTTAAAGTCATTTAGGAAATAGTTAGGATTGATGAACCTGTCGCACCATACGCAGCCACTTGCCTGTGGTGATGATGATGACTCCACACCTGTGTTTTCTTTGTTTTGTTGCAGGAAATGAAATTGCTGTTGGATTTGTGAGACGCATCACGACGTGGATGAGACATTGGGGTGATTCCATCTCTCCCTCCCTAGGAGGGACTGATGATGAATTGGTAATGGCAAATTTTGATGTTGAGTTGAAAATGGCAAATTTGATTGGTTAGGAGGGAGAGAAGACGAATTTGGTTTATGGGAGGAACGGGGAAGACAGTAGGGATGTTTGTTGATTTGTAAAGTAGATGTTTATGGGTAGTGTTGTGTTTTGTGGATACAGTAAGGGGTAAGGGAGGGGCCATGTAGGTTACCTGGTGGGGGGGGGGGGAAGCGTACGGTAGGAACGTACCTGTCTCACCTGGTTCCCATGTGCCCCCAGTGTGCATTACCTTGCATTGCGTGCACTTTTGCGCCCTTACCACCTTACTCACTTGTCTGCTTCTTTTGTCTCCCACCTCCGAGGATCTGGCTTTGGGGTAGAGAGAGAGGAGAGAGAGGTGCTGGCTTCGCAGTTGTGGGCCTGCACTTTCGCTGTTTGCTGCTTGGATCGATACACCATATGGACCGCAATGTTTGTGGCCACCCACAATGGACCGCAGCTCTTTTGCGGCCAAGCACCACCCGTGGAAGGACCTATGGGTCAACGTGGCACCTATGCCAAACAGGTGAACCACTTTTAGTTGACACCACTGAAGGCCACAATATAGAAATGGACGCGGTTGGCGCCTTTCTTTATTTTTTTGAAAGAGGCAAGAAGGCCAAGTGCACCACACGAAGGCAAGACCAGCGGCAGAACATCGGCCGGCTGCGACACCACACAATGATTCATAGACACTTTATTGGTGCACCGGATGGTGCTCACTGTGTGATGGGGTGGTGCTTGATGCTTGGAAGGGGTGCTCTGCACATTATTAAAGGCCGTAGGCCACAGAGCACTCGTGGGTTGGTGTATCGATGCTAGCATGCGTGCTCTCTCTCTATGCATAACATCTGCATGTGTTCCTCCAAAAACAGGTCCTGGATCGTAGTGTAAATATCAGCGTAGTCTTGTGTAAATAATGCTCCCTACCGGCTGTATGTTTAGTTTGAGGATTCTTTCCGGATTCGGTTATCCTGTGGGTGTGTTTCTGTGAGGAGAAGGGTGCAACGTCGCAGGGGGACATATTTACTCATTTGTGAATATCTGTAAAACTGTCGCACTCAGGGTAGAGTTAATAGTAGAGGGAACTACATTGCGTGCCACACTAAAGTAGGTAAAAATTTATCGGGTCGGGACGCCCCGAGGGTAGAGAAGGGTGCAATGTTGCGAATATGGAATTTGGCCTCCATATCTGCTTGTAAATATTCCCCTATTTCCCCAATACTCCCCAACTATCCCCAATCCCCCATTCCCTAGTCCCATTGTCTGTAAACAACAATCAGTAGAGCCGACCTTCCCCTTTTTCCCCCATTAAATGTCGTGCCCAGGTCCACCGCATCTCACGTAGACAACTTTCGGACATCTTGCTAGTTATTCTTAGTCTATGTCAGTTAAGGACTCCTTTCCATTAATTCTGACTCTTCGTTGCACCAGAATGTGATTATATGGCACCAGTAGTGAGTTTAGGACCTTTCCCATACCTCCTTCCATCTTCTTCCCCAAACAACAACTACAACTACAACTACAACTACAACTACAACAACAACGACGCTGCACCGGGGGAGTGTGCGTCATCACACCGGCTCGGTTAGCCGCCATTGACAATGCGCGCCGGACCATGCGCTCCACGGGGTTACCACGAAGGGGCTGGCTGTCAGCTCCTCGTCAAGGGCGGAGCTAACGAGCCGAGGGCGTGTCACTCCCCGCCGGATCTACGCAGCCACTTGCCGGATGTGAGGTCAGATGCGCCCCCAGCCTGAGCAGACAAGTCACCATCTCCGAGCGCTGTGACCTTCCCGCATCTCTGGACCGGACCGAGTCGATTCTGCCTCGAGCCCAGGTGCACCTGGAGCCATCGATTCTGCCTTTCCTTGCCATCAATCCCCGTGTGAGTCAGCCTTTTGTCCCGTCTATCTGTCGTCTGTTGGGAATAATATAAGAGTGTGTCTAAGTGCTTGTCTTTCTATGCTGTACCTCTTCTAGTTGTAATCTAACCTTCCGCCTTAATATAACCTCCTCCGGAGGTCTTGAGAACTGAACCCTGGGTGTCGTGTCATTTGAAACCCAGCCGTGTGTCCTTTTCCTTTATTGCCTTTATTGACCTAGCGTAGCGCGATTAGTCAACGTTCGAGTATAATCGGGTAACTTGTGCAGACGTGGTCATACCAAAACCACTCGGTAAATAACATCTAAGCCACGTCTGTAACAATATGTTACCACACCTGGCCTGCGTTATAACTTAGGTTCCCTACGTTTCACTACATATCCCACATCCCACATATATATACATGCTTAAAGTGTACGTGCACATCTACTACATTTGTGTACGTCTATTACTATATCTACCACATCTACATCTACGACATCTACATCTACTACTACATCTACTACACCTACTACACATACATTTAAAGTGTACATGCCCTTCCCCCCTCCCCACCCCTTTTCACCCCCACCCTCCTGCCCGGCAACGCCAGGTACTTCTGCTAGTAACTAAAAATAAAAACGAAGAAATATCTCTCGGTAATTTCCTGAAACTCAGTGAAATTCGATGAAATTCGCTCGGTGAATTCACTTGGTCTCTCGGTGAAATTTTTCGTTTGGGTGGTGTATAATCACTCCGAACGAAATATCTCTCAGCAATTTCCCATCTGCTAATAATTTATTTATTTTACATGTGTGAATTACATGTCCATGCACATGTGAAATGGAGTTTGTTTTTGCACACGTGAAATTAACGCGTGAACCTTTACTTCCGGATAATAATGTTGAATGAAATAAGAATGAAGAAATATATGTCGGCATCATTGTTGACGTTTTTGTGACGACTGTCATGAAACGGAAAAGTAATATATTTTAACGGAAAAGAAAAAGTGAATTTTTAATATACAGACTTGGCATTTAATAGGGAATTTTTTTTTTGTGGGGGTGAACTTACTTTTCAAGATGACTTAGAACCAAAAGTTCATTGGAATTATGTTGAAATTATTCTAGATTTTGTTAATGTGACCTTTAGAAGAAACAAAAACCACATTTGACATTTCGAAGCAAATAAATTGATCCTTGAAAGTGATGTAAACTGATATCGAACTCAATTCACGGACAGTACTGTGTTAAACTTCTGTGCATTTTCCAGAAGTATCTCTTTATTTTGCACATTAGCCAAATTTTTTTTTAACAAAAACAAAAGTTAAATTACGACTGGGATTACGGACAGTAAAATTACAGTTCAGTACTTCGTGTACCCCCCACGAGCATTCAGGAGAGCACGTACACGTTGAGGCATGCTGTTCACGAGATTTGCCAAGGTTTGGACAGGAATCGCTTGCCATGCAGTTACAATAGCCTGCTGCAATTCACGCACAGAGGCAGGCTGCTGGTCCAAGTTGTCGATTTGACGCGTTAATTCTGCCCACAAGTTCTCTATCGGATTCATATCCGGGGACATGGCAGGCCACTCCATATGCTCTACACCACGGTCAGCAAGAAAGTGGTGGATCATGCGAGCACGATGAGGCCGTGCATTGTCATCTTGGAAGACAAAGTTTCCTCGAAAGGCTGCACGATCAAATGGAAGCAATGTTTCTTCCAGAATGGCCCTGTGCTTGAACTGGTTCAGGTTTCTATTCAGAACAACCAGGTCAGTTTTGCCCCCTGCATGAAAAGCAGCCTAAACGGTCACCCCACCGCCTCCAGCTTGGACTCTTGGCACTATACAATCTTCGTTGTAGGCTTCATGCACTTGTCTGCGCACTCGGACGCGGCCATCTTGACGATAAACCAGAAATCTAGACTCGTCACTGAAGATCACGTGATTCCAGTGTCCTGGCTGCCATTGGCGGTGCTCTCTGGCCCACTGCAATCGGCGCTGGCGGTGTTGTCTGGTCAGACGTGGCTTTCTCAGGGGATGCCTGGCACGATAGCCTGCTTGAACCAGTCGTTGGTTGACTAGCCTTCTGGATACAGGCACATTTGTCAGTTGCTGCCACTCAGCCCTAAGCCGATTCGCTGACTTGGTACGGCCATTGCGGACTAACAGGTGCAGCTGGCGATCATCCCTCCTTGTGGTTCTGCGGGGACGTCCTGGCCTCGGTATTGGAGTAGGGACACCCCTCTGAGCATTTTGTTTCAGGATATTTGACACCTGACTTTGAGTGATGCCATACTGCCAAGCAATAGCATGCTGTTTCATGCTGGAATTTCGTAAAGCCACCACTAAATGACAAACAGCATTGTCGAGTTGACGGACCATCTCCAGGGGAAGCGGCAATAACTTTTGTAGATGTGCAGCAGTTGTTTTCGACTAATACAGAACGCAACAACCCTTATATACCCGATTGTGAAGCCAATCGTCAAATGTACCTGTCTGTACATTTTGTCACGCCACCTGTGATATAATCCTGTTATTGACTTCTTGCTGCGACAGACAATCAGTGACATGGTTCTTTTAACAAAGAAATCACCGAAGCGGAAAAGAAACTCACCAGATTGATATACCGAGTTCAGAAAGTAAACCCAAGTCAAGAAAAAAATAATATTCCATATTAAATGCCAAGTCTGTATGTCAACATTTCCCCCTTCTGTTCTTTTAGGCGGTGTATGATACATTGTGGCACAATTTTTTTTAAATATATCCCTGCATTTTCCCATGTGTGCATGAATGTTCTCAATTATTGCTGACACCGAGTCTAAAACCATCGATACTAATTAAATCAGATGGTAAATTCGAGATAAAATCGTGAGGGAGACTCAATGAATGGGCTTTATGTTACAGGCCTTCGGAAATGCATTTTGTTCTATAAATGGTAACTTTCATCGAATGTTCTTCCCGTTTTTTGCAACCGAGTCTAAAACCATGTAAGCGACTGTGAAAAATGAAATGATATATCGAATTAGAGTTGAAATAAAACTGTGAGAGAGAGCAGGACACCGCGGGCCTAACAAAAGGGCCTCAAAGCTATGCGAGCAACCAAAATGGTGGATATTTGTTTTGAAGCCTCTTCCAGAATGGGTGGAGCTACTCTCTCAATGGAGTAAGTCACACCCCGGACAGACAGACAGAATCACCTACGGCTAATATTATTATTACTGTATTCGCACGAACACAGCTCATCTCGTCCTTCTCTCTTTCGTCCTTCCCTCTTTGAGTTCTTTTGCCTGTCTTCTTCTTCTTCTTCTTTTGGGTTTGATGGCGTTTTCAGAGCCATGAGGCTCTATACACGTCATGCGCCTGAACATCACTGTGTTGCAAAAAAAAAAAAATTAAATTGAAAAGGACGCCTGGTGGAGCTATGTAGGTCTCCATAGAATCCATAGAACTACATAGGTCTCCCACACCCTTTCAAAAAGTTTAGGACCGCCTTGCACAAACGAGGATGCTTCTGGTTTAAATGACCAAAAATGACAGGCAGGTAAGACCCACCGACCCCCTCCTCTCTAACGATTTTAAATAGAAGCAACCTAGGTCCGTCGTATTGGCGGCATACCATAAATAAGTGGGATAAATCTTCGGGTTCTCTACAGGCGTCCCAAGTCCCGGAAGGGTGACACGCATTAAGGCGACAGTGCCCAAGTTTAAGCCTGGAGAGAGCCACCTGGTCTCTGCGGGACAACTGGGGTAGCCGAAAAGGGGGGGTCACATCTGGATTCACCCTGTAACAAAACCTACCCTTTGTGGTGGTATCCCACTGGGATTGCCATTTTTTGACGATCATGTCCCTGACCACATTCACAATTTCAGATGGACCCAAAGGGATTTTGGTGACACATTCGGATGTGATCGCACACTTGGCTGCAAGATCGCAGGCCTCGTTCCCTCCGATGCCCACATGAGCGTGATCCAGCACAGATTGACCACAGATCCTCTCCAACTAGCCATGTTGATCAGGTGCAGTACTTCGAGCACCAGGTCAAATCTGCATCCCTCCTGTAGAGACTCTAGTGCCTTAAGTGTAGAGAGGGAATCAGAAAAGATCACAGCACTGAGAGGGTTGAACTTGATTATCCATTCCAGTGCCAATACGACAGCAAAGAGTTCCGCTGCAAAGACTGCCGCAGTTCTCCCAAGGGAAGGGACTTTGGAACCATCCGTGTAAACGTGGAGAGATTGACTCCAAACCAAATGGATGAACTCGATCGCCTGGATGCAGGAAGCAGAGGGGTGATCCTTGTCAACTCGCCCCCATAGATCCAGGTGGATTTGAGGCATAGTAAGAGTCCAGGGGGGGCAGATTGGGACTTTATTGACGGACTCAATGGGCAAGGAGTGCAGACCCATTTCACCCGCTACCCGCCTACAGGCCATCCCGAAGGGAGCAGAATTTAGATTTTTGCCCCATGCCTCATACTCCCAACAGTCTGCAAAAACCGCTTGGACTGGGTGATTGGTCCCAGAGGATATAATTTTAATTCCCAGAGGATATAATTTCTCCCAGAGGAGATTTGGCCAATAATTTTAACCGGAACACCTCCCAGCGGAGGGATCGAGGCATCTCCCTGCCCGCCACCAAAAGGGCAGAGATAGGTGAACTCACGAAAGCACCCAGACAGACACGCAGGGCTTTAGCCTGAATGGCTTCAAGTTTGCTGCGGTTGGTCTTGACATGTCTGAAAAAACCTGGCTACCATAATCCAGATGAGGGTGGATAAGGGCTTTGTACAGGAGAAAAAGACTTCCCTGGTGGGCTCCCCAGGAAGTGCCAGTGAGGCATCGAATTAGATTTAGGCCCTTGGCACATTTAACTGCGACCTTCTTAACATGGGAGCTCCATGTAAGCCCCTTGTCGAAAACAACCCCCAGGAATGACACTTCAGAAGATGCTCTGACGATGGTTCCACCAACTGATATTGATGTGTCCTGGACCATCCTCTTGCAGGAAAAGATTACGAACTTGGATTTGGGCCCAGAGAACTGGAACCCCCACTTTTGGGCCCACAGCTCCACCAAGCCGATATCCGCCTGAAGTTTCCTTAACGCAAAAGCTCAGTTTTTACTCTGGACACACAGGGCTATGTCATCTGCAAACAGCAGCATCTTGCCGTGGATCCCTGAGAGGGAGGCTATATCATTGATCATAATGTTGAAAAGTGTAGGGCTTAAGCATCTGCCCTGGGGGACTCCTTCTTTCAGATGGAAGTAGGATGAGAGGGTTTGCCCCACTCTCACTTGAAAAGATCTAGTGTCCAGAAAATCCCGGATCAACCAAAACATTTTGCCTCTGACGCCGAGATGGTGCAGCTTGAAGAGCAGGCCTTCCTGCCAGACTGTATCGTAGGCTTTGTGGATGTCCAGGAAAACACAAAGAAGTGCTCCCTGTCTATTGAGGGATTTTCTCAACTCGTTAACAATAACACAATGTTGTTGATAGCTGAACGCCCCCTTCAGAATCCGCTCTGGGATTCATTCAACAGGTTGTTCCGTTCAAGGAAGAAAACCAGGCAACTGTTCACCATCTTCTCCATTAACTTGCTTACCACCGAGATGAGGGAGATAGGGCAGTATGACGACAGGTTTTGAGGATTTTTCCCCACTTTAAGGATCGGGATGACTATTGAGTGTTTCCACTCTTGAGGAAGTTCTTCTAAAGACCAAACTCTATTAAATAGGCTGAGAAACACACCCAACACCTTGTCTTCCATATTCTTTAACATATGAAAGGTCAATAGGTCGGGGCCAGGGGCACTGTTCCTAGATTTATGGACCGCTTGCCTAAGTTCCCAGAGGGAGAAGTCCAGATTTAGAGGGGAATTTTCAGGACACCAGTCATTGAGGATTTCTCTGTGCTGGGTCTGGAACTGGAACCTGGACACCTTGGACTCCCTGTCGGTGTTGTTTTCTTTAATCAAGTTAGAGAAATGTTTCCCCAAGGCCTTGGCCTTGTCCTTGTCCTTATTCGAGGAGGAGTTCCATCAGGGGAAATGAGTACCGGGATAAGCCTTCCCCAGTCTTTAATACCGCTCATGGATTTCACCTTCCTCCAAACAGATTGTAGAGAGGAGTCCGGGCTAATGGCTGAACAGAAGCACCGCCAAGAAGCAGTCTTGGCCCGTTTTATGACCCGCTGGGCCTGGGCTCTTTTCCTCTTATACTCCATTACGTCATCCATCTTTAAGGATTTTCTCACTTTCTTCAGAGCCTCCCTCCTTTCCCGGATGGCCTTCCCGCACTCGACATTCCACCAAGGCACTTTGATTTTCCGGCCTGATGAGCTTCTGCAAGTAGGGATTGTTCCCTGGGCGATGGCCTTCACAGTCTGAACTAAAGAGCTGTTGAAGTACGCAATGTTCCCACTCGCGAGATCTTCCCACACTCCCTTGGAGCACTGACGAGAAAAGGAAGCCCAGTCGGCCTTGGAGAAATTTCAGGAGGGAGGGCCACCAGCAGCCTCGATGCCCCCTTTCAAATAAAAGATTTGTAAACACCGGAAAGTGGTCGCTCCACAGATTATCCCCGTGCACCCACCACTTGCATCTTGCTGCTGCAGACGAAGAGATGAAGGTGAGATCAAGTGGGGAGGTTTTCCCCAAGGATGGATTTAAGCAAGTCCCACTACCATCATTTAACGGCACCAAGTCGAACTCCTCAATGATACTTTCGATGCACTCACCATTTTTATCCGTGATATTGGAGCCCCAAAGAGAGTTATGGCTATTGAAGTCTCCACACCAGATTACGACCCCTTCACACTTCCTGAGCACCTCCTGGAGCAGTCCGAGATTCAATGGTTTGCAGGGGTTGTATAGGTTTATGATCGATAGACCTTCCTTTAAGCCGGAAACCCTGATTACAATCGATTCCAGTTCAGCATCGCAATCCATTTCCTCGAAGGAAATACCGAGCTTCACAAAAACCCCACAACCTCCTCCACTCCCCCTCACTCTATCCTTGCAGACGAATGTTTAACCAGGGATCCCGAATTGCTTGGGACTTTTGAGCCAGGTTTCTTGAATACATATGATGTCAGGTCGGGGTGATAGGTCAATAACAAACTTTTTTAATTCGTCACCATGGGCCGCTAAACTTCTTGCATTCCACTGAATTATTCTCATTACTCCATGGATGAATCCTGCGATTGCCTAGAGTTGCTTCTTATATCGCCGGCCTTGAATAACATTGATCTCCTTGGAGGAAATACCCTCCCAACCCAGATGCTTCTGGGCTGCGGCAGAGATTATGCCTATTTTCTCTGTCCTTCTTTTGGCTTGGGCTGCACAATTAACAACTTCCGTGATGAAGCCAATAAACCCCAGTCTTGAAAAAATCATGCCCATACTGGTTCTTGACCCCTCGGTTTGGCATCCTTGATCCCTCGTCTCGGTCTGGACTCCCACCAATCTTGTTAGAGTTGGGGCCTTGGCTACAATTCTGGGGGCTGGGATGATGCCTTCTGCAGGGGCCTTGGCCTTGGGGACCTTGCGGACGGCCTCCGCATAGGACAGCTTCCCTGATGTTTTTACTTGTTGGATCTGGATGGCCCTCTGGAATTCAGGGCACCCTCTATAGGCTGCGCTATGCTCCCCACCACAGTTGGTGCAGAACATCTTGGAAACAGTACAATCCCCACACTCGTGGTCTCCATAGCACCTACTGCAATGCTGCTTACCCGTACAAGCCAGAGCAGTGTGACCAAACTTCTGACACTTGTAGCATCTTAGTGGAGGGGGAACATATTCCTGGATGGAAAAAGCCTGATACCCGAGGAACACTGGGGGGAAGAGCCGGGCTGGCGAAGGATAAAACCACTGTTGATGTTTCCACCTTCACCCCTTCCCTTATTGTAGTGAGCCGGTGGGCATCCACAACTCCCATATCAGCGACGTGGGTCTTAATGTCATCTATCTCGACCGATGGTTCTATACAATAAATCACACCACGACTTTGCAATACCATAAATCACACCACGACTTTCCCGCAGCGATCTAGGGATGAGGCAGGAGACTCGACTGCCACCAAAAAGCGAGGCTCTCACGGCCTTGTCGCGCTGGGAAACGGATTTACAAAGAATTAGCAGAACACCAGATCTGAGTTTTTTTTAGCACCGATGACGTCGCCCAATTCACTCTTGATCAGGGAAGCCATTTGGATTGGATTATCGGAGCACAGGGGGTTTAGACCCCTCTAGAGTCGAAATTATAATGGGAAATCCCCCATACGGATCGTCCTGACTTACTGCGGCCTTGCCCGCAGCAGAAGCGTCGGACTCGTCACTACTATCCTGCCGGGACCTTATCCTCTTCACGCCAGAACCACGTGGCGCCCTGTTCGCTGATGGCTAAGCCTCATCCTCCTCGTCCCCAGACCTACTATCCATTATCAGCCCCCCCCCTCCCCCTCCCCTCGCACCTTCCGAGGGGATAGGGTCCAACCCACCGAACCACTGACTATAGACGATCTGTCTCCACTCAACGTGTAACCTTCCACTAACTCGCCGTGTCAAGACCCACCCCTCCGGCCCAAAAAACAAAACCGCCTTTCACCGAACCACACCCACCCAATCCCTCCGGGCTCCCTTCTGCCTGTCATTCCATTTGCTTTGCTTTGCTCACTCACGTCCAATTTTCAAATGCTACATATTGATTGAGTTTTTTTGTTTTCTTTAGAATGTTATTAGAATTTTGGGGCAAGATTAGAATTTGGCGGCAAGATTAGAATTTGGGGGCAAGATTAGAATATGGGGGCAAGAGGTCAAAGGTCAAACTCTGCAAAAGGTCTATAACTTGAGAACAACTGAAGTGATCCAATTCAAACTTGGTACAGGTAATATAATGATGTAAAGATTAACTGATTAGAATTTGGGGTCCCAAGGTCAAAGGTCAGAGGTCATGTCAGGTTACATTGTGATAACTTGTGAACAGATGAAGGGATTTAAATTAAAAATTGGTGCAGGTATGTATAATGATGTAAGCATGAACTGATTAAATTTTGGGGTCAAGAAGTCAAAGGTCAGAGGCCATGACAGGTAAAAATGTGATATCTTGAGAACAGCTGAATGGATTCAAATCAAACTTGGTACAAGTATTATAATGATGTGATAATGTGAGCGGAGGCATATCGGTCGACGTCGTGATGTACCATTTGGGGGCAAGATTTTCTTGATGTCGAAGAGTGTTCTAGTTTTAATTATTTTGGAAGCGAATGAGGCTGTGCTTATACACCGTTGGTTTGTGTAATTTGCATTTACACCTGAAGCACACCAAAGAAATCCCACCTAACATTTTGATTGTTCATGTTTAGTATCCCATTTTAAACCCGTAGCCGTTTCCCATTCCCTTACTGCAACTAATTAATCGGACGAAATCCATAACTTTGTGTGTATATTCCTCTGTGTTGTGTTGAGTTTTGTGCACCCATCATGATTGTATTGTATCGGCTTTATAAAAGCTGATATATTTGATGATATATATCTATATATATATATATATATATATATATATATATATATATATATATATATATATATATATATATATATATACCTCAGTGCTGCCTTTGACACCATCGATCACACCATCCTCCTCACCCGACTTGAATCCACCTTTAACGTTACCGGCACTGCCCTCTCTTGGATTAAATCATACCTCTCTGACAGACGCCAGTTCATCTCCATCAATAACTGCAAATCCCCCACTGCTCCCCTCCCCCAAGGTGTCCCCCAAGGTTCAGTTCTTGGCCCCCTCCTCTTCATCCTTTACCTGTCCCCCCTCGGTCACTTAATCCGCCGTCATGGTCTCCAATTCCACTGCTTCGCCGATGACATCCAGCTTTTCATCTCCACCAAGTCCATCTCCACCGACACCCACTCTATCCTGACAAACTGCATCACTGAAATAAAATCCTGGCTTCAAATCAACTTCCTCAAACTTAACTGTGATAAATCTGAAATAATCATCATTGGCCCAAAAACGCTCACAAAATCAACCCATAACTTTGCCCTCAACATCGACGGTATCCCAGTATCCACCTCCCCTCACATCCGGAATCTTGGCGTCATCTTTGACCAAACCCTTTCCTTCGACAAATACACTAAACAGATCACAAAGTCAGCCTTCTTTCACCTGAAAAACATTGCCCGTCTCCGCTCATCCCTCTCCTCCACGGCTGCAGAAACCCTCATCCACGCCTTCATCACCTCCCGTCTGGACTACTGCAATAGCCTCCTCTATGGTTCACCCTCAAAAATCACCAATAAACTCCAATACATTCAGAACTCCGCTGCCCGTCTACTCACCTATTCCCGGACCCGTGACCACATCACCCCCGTCCTTTACAAGCTTCACTGGCTCCCCATCCCCCAGAGAATCCAGTACAAAATCCTCCTCTTGACATACAAAGCCCTCCATAACCTGGCCCCATCCTACCTGGCTGACCTCCTCTCCAGACACACTCCCACCCGCAACCTCCGCTCTGCTGGTACCAACCTCCTGACCCCCTCCATCCGGACCCTCCCTCCATCCGGACCTCCATGACCGGACCCTCCATCCGACATGATCCGGACCCTCCATCCGGACCAAATTCAGATCCTGGGGGGACAGGGCCTTCTCCATCGCTGCTCCCACCCTCTGGAACTCACTACCTCACACCATCAGAGACTCCTCCTCACTCACCACATTCAAAACATCACTAAAGACCCACCTGTTCAACACTGCATTCAACATTCAACCCACAGCATTTAACCCCTGACTATCTCTTCTCCTTCTCCCTCCTTTTGCTTTAAATATTTCCCTATTGATTCTTGTCTTTTTGCAATTGTTGTTTTCATGTATTGTTATGCATTATGTTTTCCACTCTGTCAAAGCGCCTTTGGGCTTCTGGAAAAGCGCTATACAAAATAAATGAATTATTATTATTATTATTATTATATATATATATATATATATATATACAGAATCGAGGCTCGTGTAAGAGTTGACACATTGAACATGAAAACATGTACAGACACATAAAACATACAATGAAAGGAGCGGGAGACAAGAGCGGGAGAGAGAGGGAAGCACACAAGAACAACAACAGTAGGGAACAAGGACGTCGGTAGATCTGTGGAAGGAGGAGGGCTGGGGTAGGAGGGAGTGGTACACGGTATAAAGCAAATGAACACTTCTAGGAATTTCAGGAAAGAAGTTGGGGATTTAAAGAGGTGGATTTGGGGTGTTTTAACGTGGGGTAGAAATGATCAAGGTTTTGGATTGGGATGATGGTGAACAGCTGTTTTAAAGACCTGGAGGGAGGAGAGGGATTGAAGAAAGTGTGTGAGTTTGTTCCAGAGGCGGGAGAAAAGAGGAATGAAGGAGTGAAGGTGAGCAGAGAGTCTTGATTTTGGCAGTTGCACCAGAAGAAGGTTGCTGACAGATCTTGTGCGTCCTGCAGGGATATTTGGGGGGCAGAGCACAGACAAAGGAGAGGGAGCAAGGCTGGAGAGGAGTCGGTAGAATACAGAAAGACCACCAACCTGCCTGCGGTGAGTGAGTGAAAGGCCCTCACAATCAGCTTCATCGTGGGAGATTCCAATGATTCTGAAAGCTTTGGTTTCAACCGCGTGAAACCGAGCTAGCTGTGAGGTAGGAGCACCGGCCCAGAGGGGAGAGCAGTATTCCATTGAGATTTTATTTTATTTTTACACCATATTTTGATTTTATTTTATGACCGGCCAGGGACACCAATAGCCATATTTTTGGATTTGGATTCTAATTTTTGTGTCAACCTTTGTTGCTCCGGTGAACGTCATTGTCTGTTCTGTGTTATTGCTCTTGCACAAACTTGATGATGTATAAAAAATAAAATAAAAATCCAGTATTCTTTTATTATGCATTTCTTTATTAATATTAATTGTTTATAAATAAAGTAGTGCCACAAGTACGTAATATGGTCGTCCATGTAGCGACTGTTAATGATACGGGTCCCAGCGTAGTGTTTCTATGTATGTCCGCACATTAGGACATCTTCTTTCACTGGCGACGAATTTCACTCCTGAAAACGTCTGTTTGTGGTTTTGAACTCCATCCACTGCTTTGTACTTTCACACGTTTTTTCCCGTCAGTAATGGTAATCGTCGATTTACTTGGTTTAAAAATCCGTTTGCATGGTTACATATTCCGTTTGAACGAACATGTAGTTGAGTGGGGAAGAGAGGGGGGAAACAGGGGAGGTGGACAGGATTGGGGGAGGGAGAGGGAAGTCGGGAAGAGACGGAAATGGGGGAGAGAGGGGAAAGAGTTGGAGGGAGTGGGTGAGAGACAAGGCAGTGGGGGAGAGATAGAGGGGGAGGAATACAGATGGGAGGAGGATCCTATACTAGCTTTTCCCATCAATGATGGGTACTCTTCCTAGTGGAACTTATATAATGCTTGTAAAAATTATATAATGCCTCGTCTCTTGATGGTTTTTCCACATTATTTTTAAGGGCATTGTGAAAATGGTATATGGCTTTAAAAAGGTTTCTCACAACAAGAGTTTGAAGTGATTGTTTGAGACATCCTCAGAAACACCAAATGGTATATATAAAACCCATGCAAAGCTGATGCAGGAGTATCTCAACCTCTCTAAAGACCAGTTCTAAATGCCTAACACTTGCACGAATGACGAATATGTATAGAATGTTCTATATGTGTCCATGTGTAGAATGAGTTATTGTCTTTCGATCTGCCACCAAAGGTGGATGGAGGTTATGTTTTCAACTTTGTTTGTCTGTTTGTGAACAGAATATCTCAAAAACAGTTATTGACGGATTCGGATGAAAATTGCTGGACAGTTTAGATGTGTGACAAGGTCGAATTGGTTCGATTTTGGTGAAGATCCGGATCCGGATCTGAATACGGGAGTTATTTAATTTTCTCAAGTGATTCTTCACCATTGAGTGATGGGACCAAAAACGATATGTAGCAGGATATTTCAAAAAGTTGTGGACGACTTATGACAAAACTTGGTAGATGAGTTGGGTAGGTGCAAACAAGCTGATTGGTCATGGATCTTCAAAAATTCGAATCAACAAATCTGCAGTTCTGGACAACACCCTTGTTGTTGTAGTTGTTGTAATTCCAACAACACCCTTAACAACACCCTTGCCAATATGCCACTTGTAACCACATTGAATATGCCACTAACCCTAATGACTTCAACAGCAAGACAAAAATTAAAAACATTACTTTTGGAAAGAAGTTGTGCAAATAAACCTTTAAAATAAGGGATCCTTGGAGGAATTACAAAATACAAGTCCAAATCAAATGGAAAAAAAACAAGAGCACATTGGTAAAAAAATAAAGCAGCATTAAAAAATGTTTGGAACAGCCATGTTGACAAAGAAATCTAAAATAATCTCGTGTTATAAAGTTGCAAATATTTATGACATTCTTGTAAATGGTGGCATTTGTGACGCCCCCGTACATTTCTGTTTTCCTGCCGTCACTCTTATCTCCTTGCAGCGTTCTTTCCCTTTGCATCCCACACTCCATTACCTACTCCACCTCCACCGCCAGCCAACACCACGAGAAAGTGGGAATAATTGGGACCAATGAAGTAGAAACAGTTATACTTATTGGTGACATAGCCATAACTCGACTGTGGAACCCTGATTAACCACATTGGATTTGCCACTTGTAACCACATTGCATTTTCTACTTGTAACCACATTGTATTTTCTACTTGTAACCACATTGTATTTTCTACTTGTAACCACATTTAATTTACACTTGTAACCACATTTAATTTCCACTCGTAATCACATTTAATTTTCCATGTCTAACCACAATGAATATGCCACTTGTAACCACATTGAATATGCCACTTGTAACCACATTGAATATGCCACTTGTAACCACATTGAACATGCCACTTGTAACCACATTGAACATGCCACTTGTAACCACATTGAATATGCCACTTGCAACCACATTCAATATGCCACTTGTAACCACATTTAATATTCCACTTGCAACCACATTCAATATGCCACTTGTAACCACATTTAATATTCCACTTGTATCCACATTGAATATGCCACTTGTAACCACATTGAATATGCCACTTGTAACCACATTGAATATTCCACTTGTAACCACATTGAATATGCCACTTGTAACCACATTGAATATGCCACTTGTAACCACATTGAATATGCCACTTGTAACCACATTGAACATGCCACTTGTAACCACATTGAATATGCCACTTGTAACCAAATTGAATATGCCACTTGTAACCACATTGAATATGCCACTTGTAACCACATTGAATATGCCACTTGTAACCACATTGAATATGCCACGTGTAACCACATTTGATTTCCCACTTGTAACCACGTTGAATTTGCCACGTGTAACCACATTGGATTTCCCACTTGTAACCACATTTAATTTTCCACTTGTAACCACATTGGATTTTCCACTTGTAACCACATTGGATTGCCCACTTGTAACCACATTGAATTTGCTACGTGTAACCACATTGCATTTTCTACTTGTAACCACATTGTATTTTCTACTTGTAACCACATTTAATTAACACTTGTAACCACATTTAATTTCCACTTGTAACCACGTTGGATTTGCTACGTGTTACCACATTGAATTTTCTACTTGTAACCACATTCGATTCGCCACTTGTAACCACATTAAATTTTTCACTCGGAATCACATTTAATTTTCCACTTGTAACCACATTGGATTTGCTACTTGTAACCACATTGAATTCCCCACTTGTAATCACATTTAATATTCCACTTGTAACCACATTCAATATACCACTTGTAACCACATTCAATATACCACTTGTAACCACATTCAATATACCACTTGTAACCACATTTAATATTCCACTTGTAACCACATTTAATATTCCACTTGCAACCACATTCAATATTCCACTTATAACCACATTCAATATTCCACTTGTAACCACATTGAATATTCCACTTGTAACCACATTGAATATGCCACTTGTAACCACATTGAATATGCCACTTGTAACCACATTGAATATGCCACTTGTAACCACATTGAATATGCCACTTGTAACCACATTGAATATGCCACTTGTAACCACATTGAATATGCCACTTGTAACCACATTGAATATGCCACTTGTAACCACATTGAATATTCCACTTGAAACCACATTGAATATTCCACTTGTAACCACATTGAATATGCCACTTGTAACCACATTGAATATGCCACTTGTAACCACATTGAATATGCCACTTGTAACCACATTGAATATTCCACTTGTAACCACATTGAACTTACCACTTGTAACCACATTTAACGTGCCACTTGTAAGCACATTGAACGTGCCACTTGTAAGCACATTGAATGTACCACTTGTAACCACATTGAATGTGCCACTTGTAACCACATTGAATATGCCACTTGCAACCACATTGAATATGCCACTTATAACCACATTGAATATTCCACATGTAACCACATTGGATTTCCCACTTGTAACCACATTGAATTTGCCACGTGTAACAACATTGGATTTCCCACTTGTAACCACATTGAATATGCTACTTGTAACCACATTGAATATGCCACTTGTAACCACATTGAATATGCCACTTGTAACCACATTGAATATGCCACTTGTAACCACATTGAATATGCCATTTGTAACCACATTGAATATGCCACTTGTAACCACTTTGAATATTCCACTTGTAACCACATTGAATTTGCCACTTGTAACCACATTGAATATACCACTTGTAACCACATTGAATATGCCACTTGTAACCACATTGGATTTCCCACTTGTAACCACATTGAATTTTCTATGTGTAACCACATTTGATTGCCCACTTGTAACCACATTGAATTTGCTATGTGTAACCACATTGAATTTGCCACTTGTAACCACATTGAATTTGCCACTTGTAACCACATTGAATTTTCTATGTGTAACCACATTGGATTGCCCACTTGTAACCACATTTAATTTTCTATGTGTAACCACATTGAATTTTCCACGTGTAACCACATTGGATTGCCCACTTGTAACCACATTAAATTTTCTACGTGTAACCACATTGGATTTGCCACTTGTAACCACATTGGATTGCCCACTTGTAACCACATTTAATTTTCTACGTGTAACCACATTGGATTTTCCACTTGTAACCACATTGGATTGCCCACTTGTAACCACATTGAATTTGCTACGTGTAACCACATTGGATTTGCTACTTGTTGAATTTGCTTCAACAGTTTCAGTTCCTCTTGAGCAGTGCACCAAATCGATCAGATCCTTGTGTTTTCATCCATCTACACCTTGGGACAGGTTCTCCACCAAAACGTGTTTGAATTATCAATTTATGGAATGTTTGTTGGTTTGCATCAAAATAAACAACGTACCAGGTCTAAAGATCAGCTTCAGTCGACAATGCCCACTTTCCATGTAACCTTTCCGAACTTCTTTTATTTTGCCACACAAATGAATTACTCATATTCTGTGCCATTTATATATTTTCCTTCACTTTTCAATATCCTGTGCCACAACAATCTGGCCACAACATCTGGTCGTTTCCCCACTCTGAACTCCCCTACATAGTAAAGTCTTCACCGATACAGTGGAGAAAACCATCCTAAAATGGAGAAGGAAATCTTTCCCAGGACCTGCTTCGGCTGACGTTTTAACACCATAAAAAATTGGCCTCGAAAAGTTCCACCATCCCCACCACGGGGAAAAATGGCCAACAAACATTCCACCACGCTGAAGGAGGCAGGTGTTTGTACATCGATATACCTTGTTTGTCTGATGCGAAAGGCATCATCTCGTCCAATTTTGTTTTACATATGGAATTTCTCAATTTAATTATGTTATATATTTATGAGCAACCACACAGGTGATAACAATCATATCGCGTTCAACATTCGTTTTGTGGTTTGAATGATTGAGCCGAACATTGTGTGGTTCAACCAGACTTGTTGGTGTAATGGTTTGAGCATCTGCTTCGAGTCCAGGGAGGTCGGCGGTTACAACCCCGACTGAGTCACACCAAATAATTTTAAAATGGTACGTGCTGTTTCCTTGCTTGACTATCATTTTAATGTGTACAATAGCAGAGATCCACACTGCAATCTGGTTCCAAACGTGCAACACGTTCTATGACATTATCCCTTTATTTGGGCAGTGTATTGGCAACAGAGAGCTGCCTCGATCGCTCCCGAAACCGAAAATAACTCAAAGGACAAACTGGTGGTGCATTATCCTCGATTTCCGTTGATATATATATATGTATGTATATATCAACACATATACATACAGTATATGTATATACTGTATGTATATATATATATGTATATATATATATGTATATATATATATATATATATATGTATATATATATATACATATATGTATGTATATATCAACACATATACATACAGTATATGTATATACTGTATGTATATATATATATGTATATATATATATATTGTTGCGAATATGGAATTTGGCCTCCATATCCGCTTGTAAATATTCCCCTATTTTCCCCAATACTCCCCAACTATCCCCAATCCCCCATTCCCTAGTCCCATTGTCTGTAAACAACAATCAGTAGAGCCGACCTTCCCCTTATTCCCCCATTAAATGTCGTGCCCAGGTCCACCGCACCACACGTAGACAACTTTCGGACATCTTGCTAGTTATTCTTAGTCTATGTCAGTTAAGGCCTCGTTTCCATTAATTATGACTCTTCGTTGCACCAGAATGTGATTATATGGCACCAGTAGTGAGTTTAGGACCTTTCCCATACCTCCTCCCATCTTCTTCCCCGTCTAAAACAACAGAGGGGCACGGCGCTGCGCGGGGGGGAGTGTGCGTCCTCCCACCGGCTCGGTTCGCCGCCATCGACAATGCGCTCCAGACGATGCGCTCCAGACCATGCGCTCCACGGGGTTACCACGAAGGGGCTCCTTGTCAGCTCCTCGTCAAGGGCGGAGCCTGGTAAACCCCCCGCACGCACCCAATGAGAAGCAACGTGCCGATTCCACGAGGCGGAGCTAACGAGCCGAGGGCGTGTCACTCCCCGCCGGATATACGCGGCCACGCGCCGGATGTGACGTCAGATTCGCCCCCAGCTGGAGAAAGAAGGACCTGCGAGCGCTGAAACAGATGCGCCTGAGTTTGGAGAGGCCTGAGAAAGAACGTCACCTCTGAGCGCTGCGACGAGACCTCCCCGCATCTCTGGACCGAACCGTGTACCCTGCTTTGAGCCAAGAGTGCACCTTGAGCCATCGATACCCGCTTTCCTGCCATCAACCCCCGTGTGAGTCAGCCGTTGTTCCGTTTGTCTGTCGTCTGTCCGGGAATAATATAAGATTGTGTCTAAGTGCTTGTCTTTCTATGTTGTACCTCTCGTCCCTGTAATCTGACCTTCCGCACGAATATAATCTCCTCCGGAGGTCTTGAGAACCGTATCCCTGGTGTCGTCATTTTAATCCCAGCCGTGTGTCTGTTCCTTCATTGACCTAGCATCGCGCGACTAGTCAACGTTCGGCTTCGGGTATAATATCGAGTATAATCTTGTGCAGACGTGGTCATCCCAAAACCGCTCGGTGAATAACATCCAAGCCACGTCTGTAACAATTGGTTGTCAGGAGTTGGATTCGAACCTGGGACTAAATTTATTTAGCCCAAATTTTGGACACCAATTGTGTTAGTACGGTAACAATTGGTGTCGAGGAGTGAGATTCGGACCCGGGACTAAATTAGTTAGGCCCAAATTTTGGGAGGGAAAATCGAGCCGGAGCGCGTACGGCGCTCGACCAAATCGATCCGGAGCGCGGTCCCGCGGTTACTGCGCTCGACGAAATTATAACAGCAAAATTTGGATTGGTGTTACGAAACTCGAATTTTGAAAGTCGCGCTATGGCGGATCAAGACGGCTGGGGTCCGGTAGGGGAGAGTGAAGCAGGGTCGGTCCAGGACCAAATTGAGGGACGCGAGGAGAGCGAAGCAGTGAGGGCGGCAGGGTCGCAAAATAGCGTTGTCACGCACGAGGTGGCCACGGCGTCCACGCCCGCGGCAGCGCCCCTGGTGGATTCGAACCTTTTCCTCCTGCAAATGAGGGCCCTTATGGAACAAATGGTGGGAATGAGGGCTGATAGTGAGCGGTTGGGAAACCGGATGGATGCTCAGAGTGAGCAATTGGGGGTAATGGGGAACCGGATGGATGCTCAGAGTGAGCAAATGAGGGTTGATAGTGGGCGATTAGAGGGCCAAATGAGGGGTACCGGTGAGGGATTAGAAAAGAAATTTGAGGGGTTAGACAACGGGATAAAAGAGGTGAAACATGGGTTAACGGGGGTAGAAAATAGAATGGCTGCCCAGGAGAATCAGATAGAGGGAGTGAAAAATGGGTTAGAGGGGTTAGAAAACAGTATGGAAGGCAAATTGAGGGACATGAGGGACCAAGCGGAAAGGGAAGTTAAACAAATGGAGCAGCAGATAGAGGGGGTCAGAATGGGGGTAGAAACCAAACTGGATGCTCACAGGGAGGAAATGGAGCAGATGAGGGTGGCATCTGGGCAGGAGATGCAAGTGATGGGAGAGGAGATCAGAAGAGGAGTGAGTGAGGAGTGCGCGAGGAGGTGAGGCACTGTAAGGAGCACATGGAGAAGGAGGTGAGAAAGGGGACTGTAAAATTGCAAGGGGGCATAGAGGACCTGACGCAGGAGGTGGAGCAGCTGACGGTGGGACAGACGGAGTTAGTGGAGCAGGTTCAAAGGAACACTGCGGTATTAGGAGGGTTAAAAGCGACACAAAACGACATAAAAAACGACTTGATAGCGACAAAGAGGCAGTGTCAGACGGTACGTGAGGGACTGACAACGAGGTTGGACGAGGTGATAGAGGTAATGGAGACGAAGGACCGGCAGGTGAGGACGCACCTGGAAACGGTCAAGGTAGCCTTAGAGGATGAGCTTGAGGAGACGTACCGGGGAATAAAAGAGGTGAAGCACAAATTAGAAGAAGTGGAAGAAGGGATGAGCGAAATTAAGAAGCGACGGAGAGGGGATAAGAAAGAGATAAAAGAGGAGATAAAAGAATTGGTCCAAAGTCTGTGTTTGGATCGTGATGATGTGCTCATTAACCGGATGAGGGATTCGCAGGTGATGGAGGAGAAGCGAAGAGGAAGAGGACCCGGTGTAAGTGGTGACCAATATGGTCGTGCGTATGATGCGCCAGGGGATTTAAGAAGCTTGGGGGTCGAGATAGACGCGGGTGTTCGTGAGAGGCCGTTGGTGAAGTGTGCAAAAGGTCTGGTGTGCGAAAGAGGAGGTGTGCGAGAAAGTCCGACTCTGGGGTGTGTGAGGAAAAAGTGCGTGCCAAGGAGTGAGGGTGCTGGCGAGAGTGAGTCGGTCGTAGCGCGTGTGCGAGGGGGCACAGGGAAGCGCGGTGTGGTGAGTGTTACAGAGGGTGTGACGGGAGAGTGTGTGTGCGAGGAAGGTGTGTGACGGACAGGTGCATGGGGAAAGAGTGCGCTGTCAAAGGCAAGGAAGAATGCACACCTGTGGTGAGTGTTACAGAGGGTGTGCCGGGAGAGTGTGCGCGAGAAAGGTGTGTGACGGACAGGTGCATGGGGAAAGAGTGCGCTGTCAAGAGTAAGGGTGAGTGCGCTGTCAGGAATGGAGGTGAAAGTAGTGAGAGTGACATGGAGCGTGAGTTAGTTGTGACAGGTGAGCGAGGATGTACACCTGGGATGGAAGGATGCACACCTGGAATGGTAGAGCGTGAGTGGGAATGCACGCTGGAGTTGGTGGTGAGGCACGTGGTTGGGTGTGCGAATGAGAGCACACCTGTGATTGTCACAGAGGAGGTGACCGAGGAGGGGGCGCGAAGAGGTGTATTGGTGAGGTGTGCGAGCGACGAATGTGTGCCAAAGTGTTCGGTGGTCAGGTGTGTGACCAAGGCTGTGAGTGGAATGAGTGTACCTGGGTGTGTAAGGAAAGGTACGAGGAGCATGGGCACGGCTGGATGTGTGAGCAAGGAACGGGCTGCGGGGTGTAAGCGTCCAGGTGAAGCATCGACGTTACACGGGTTAGAGGTTAGAGCGACTTTTAGCCGAAGCAGGCCCTCGGTGCGTGCCGGGCCTCGCTTTGAACGGCCGCGTCCAGGCTCCACTAGGCGGAGCTGGCAGCCCGATAGAAAGGGTCGTCATGGCGACCACTTTTTGGTGAGACGTGCCGGCAGGTCGAGATCGGGGCATTGGATGGCTCCGTGCCGAGATGGTGCGTGGGATCTCGGCCCGGGTAAACCTCCTTCCCTGCACCGAATGCGGGACGCACCCAGCCGCTGGCACAGAACAACCAGCATTCATGGCTTGGCTTTACGAAGCCGGGCTTTGGACAGGAATTGGCGCACCGAGAGGTATTAGTGAGTCGACTGGGTGATGAGGTTAGTGTTTTGGACCCAAAATTAGAGAAAAACAAAATTTGATGATTGGCAAGGGATTGGCAGTAGTGATTGGCAGATGATGGGTAGTGTCAGGGAATTTACTGGGGGACTCACAGGACTCCAACGACCGGACACAGGTTACAAAGGTCTAGTTTATTAAACTGTATTCACTTCATCCAATTACCAAAATGATACCGCATAATATAATGGATCAGGTTAACTCTTTTCGCTGGTCCTTCTCGTTCATCCGACACTCCCGTTCGGTCAGCGCTTCACGTAGCAAGTCCTCGTTCATTCCATCGTTCCGTCGGGCAGGGCTTCTGAGGACAAGTGTACTTTACTCAACGTTTGCTCTCGTTATATCGCCAAACTGGACTTAATCTCCTCTCCGCTAATGTCCCGAGGTCATGCATCGCACCGAGTCCTGGCATCAGCTCGCTCCCCTCCTGCTGTGTAAATGGAAATCACAGCAGGGGGGGGTGCTCTAGCCTGGGGCCTTGACCAGGTGTTTCAAGAGATTACATTGTTCATACACATAAAATGTATCTGCTTTGTTACCAGGTTAATTAATAAGTTACCAGGGCCAATCAATATGTTACACTGAGTTACACTTCCACAATTCCCTCATCTTTTTGTTTTTGTTTATATTAACCATTAATCTAAACATCAATATAAGTAAACAATCAATCACTACTAGTAAACATCATTACAAGTATAAGTAAATAATCAATCACTTTGGTAATCAAATTCCCTTAGGCATACACCGTCATCCTGCAAGAATCACAAAACATTTCGTTGGTCATTGACTTCTTCCATATCGTTCAATCTATTGCATTTGCATCACAAATATATTTTCAAAACAACACTTCACCATCACCAAGATACAACAATTTCACTTCATTTTCAAGTTTTGTACAGCATCTGCACCATCTGGCAAAAAACGTTTGCCTCCACACAAATGTTGACTTTGTTTGAAAGGAAGGGCTGATCACTTGTGTTTGAATCCAGGTATGAAGCATTTTCTCCTAATATCTTCATAGCTCCTGCACTACTTCGTGTAGGATTTCGCTGTTGTGGTAACACTGCGGAGTCATAGACTGACCCTTCTCTCCATGTAGTATTCTTGCCACTTTTTGCTGTGAACCATGATTGGCCAGCAAGATGTGGAACAGGGATGCCGGATGCATCCACACTGATGTTGGGACCATGGTGTTCAGGTCATTCATGGTCCTTACCAGGAGCAACCAGCAGAATCGTGCACAGCTGTTGTGACAAGGGCACAGCCGTTTTTGCAGCTCCATGCTGGTTCCCCGGACGTTGGTGAAGTAATAACATATGTCCCCGCATTTCACAGAGGTTGCAGGTAAAATGTCGTTGTCCTGCAACTTCTGATGTGGTGAATGTTCGAAGTCTTCGAACAAGAGTAAGTGATCGCCTTTCTTTCATATGTTGCAGTGTGATCCAGGCAAATGGTCACATAAATTTCCTTGGTGAAGGTAAGCATTCATCTCCAAGTTACACGGGAGAATGTCTTCATCATTCTTTGAGAAAGAGGGTGTATGCCACGATTAACTTCATTTTTTTAGCCACAAATTTTCTTTCTCGAACTTCTTCCCAATTCCGTTAGCAATCCCTCCAAAATGTGATCTCGTCTTATCTTTATGCTCAGTCATATCTGAATCTGCTTTCCGCACACACTGAATCAGATAGGGTACATCTTACCATGAAATCAGCATAATCATGTATATCTTCCGACAGTTTCACATTCAACAATTTGTTGTTTTTCCTTAACTCAAAAAGTTATATTCATTTATATGCGTCACACAAATAATATTCAATCAGGTATGTATTTTATTACTAAACTAAGAATAGCATTGTATATGATTACAATCACAAACGGGAATACCTAATTCCCAACAACAATTTTTCCAAACCAACAAATTAAGCATAATGTATTATTACCATAATTCCTCTCCACTTTTTCTTTTCTCTTTTTTTTTTTTTTTTTTTTTTTTTTTTTTTAACAGTGTGTCACTCGTGGTGATATGAGTTCATTGATATTGTAATTGACACAACTCATAACATTGTCGTTATGCCATTATCTTAATTCTACTGTATTCATTTGCAACATCACTTGATTTAGTCTTTTAATCTCAGTATTTATGTCGCCATAAAAGTCTTCCTTTTCTGGTTCCACATTTCTTTCCTCATTTGTCACTTCATGCGTTATCATCGTGTTGTTGGTTACCTTATTCAAACACACCGTCACTAAGGCTTTCAAGCAAGCCACCACTAAAACAATTGCCAATATAACTACTAAACCAACAAACAAATATTGGAGTATCTTAGCTACCACCCCTCCAAATGTGTTTCCCAACCATGCAAAGGCACCCCCTTTTATATAATCGTGGTATCTTGCTCCCTCTTGTCTGATTGTATCGGCTATGTTATAAATTTCTTCTGACTCATCAGGTATGTACGTACAGCAATCTGTACCGATGACTGCACATGTACCTCCTTTTTCTGCTAACAGCATATCTAATGCCATACGATTTTGTAATGCCATCGTTCTTGTTGCTGCCAGCTCTCTTGTAAGTTTTTCCAATCCACTAGCTGTTTTATTTGCCAACTTCTCCATAGCCAATGCCATGTGCCTGAGTTCTCGCCCTGCCTTCCAGGTTCCATAAAATGGAAATATTACCATTCCAATCCATTCCCCCATGCTAATAGTTCTTCTCTGCCTAGAATGCAGGATATGCGTTGGTGACTTTGTTAACAGGCGCATGTGTGGAAGCACAAACCCCAGAAAACATGTTCCGAACCATCCCGAGGGAAGATACGGATATGCCTTGTGTCCACATATAAAATACGTATTATTATATGTCCATGTGTTGTCCATTCCCCACATACCTTCCCAATATAAAGCTAAACCCTTCGTGCCATTTGGTCCTAGTGGGACAGGTGTTCTCATCCAGCCTTCTTCGTGACCATAATTGTGGCATTTAGAGGTTCCCATAGACCTGTTATGCGTAGGCGTTTGGGGTCTGGTGATACACATTAATCCTGTTATTTGCTGCTGGACGGTCATGTAAGAGGGCATTTTGTTCTTATCATATGTAGGTCTATAACTGTCCTCAAATTGGTTACAATTATATCCCCCTTTCTTCCATCCCTCTTCCCCGGACAGTTGGCCGTTAAAATCTGATGCTATCAGGGTGTGAGGGAAGCGGCTACATAATTCCGCCCAACCAAAAGGAACTGCCTCCAATGGTACTCCGATCTCACTAGAATGCGGCATTTGTGTACATATCCAACAATTACTTTCATTTGCTATAGCAGCCCTTGTATGGGCTAAATGTAAAAAAGTATTAATCCCGTGTAATCCATCGGATTCTAAAGGTGTGTCTTTATCCTTCATCAAACTTCTCTTCTGCTTTTGTCGTTCCGCATGATCATATATCTGTGTATCATTTGCTGGTGTTGCGTTTTGTTCCCTCATTACCCCAAAATAATCCATACAACACAGAGTCCCCACTACCAGAGAACCCATTCCTAGGATAAATATCACCATTTTCAAGGAGTATCTGAAGTAGAAGTCTCTGGTTTCCCTTGATTGGTCGGCTTGTCTTGATACGGTGTTTCCCTTTGTCCCACCTGTATCCATCTGTAAAACATGTGAGCTACCCCTTGTATATGTCCGTACCTATAACATAATTACATGGCAATAAAATTCAACATCGTAACTAACAAACTTCCTAACAGGTTAATGAAAGAAAATCCCTAAAAATTCCTTATTATTTAACATAAGTCTGATTATTTGCCTTTCCCTGATTCCCTTATATCCCGGGGTCCACCTAACTCCCTTGATCATGAGTGTAATTGTGCTACATTATCACTGATGCTGTACTAATATCAGTAGGTAATTGTATGTCATGTAGGCAAATAAATGTCACTAACTCAAGTAGGACTACTATATGATGAAATAATCAATCACTACAAGGGGCGTTAAAATGTAATTCAAATGAATGTAAATCACGAGTATCATTTATCCGCCACTGAATGTTCTGCTGGGCTGCTAGGTGCAGCCTCGTTTTCTGTGGGGCCATCCACTTTAGCACCATGTGCTCGCTTGCAATGAGAGGCATGAATCCAACTTGGTCTGCCTTGGCATTTTACTGCAGTATGCGTTGTCAACAGCGCCTGATGTGGTCCTGACCATCGTGGTGTCAACGCAGTTTTTCGTTTGAAAATTTTGATGTACACATAATCTCCAGGTTGAAAAGAATGACACTCATTCTCTGCAGGTTCTGGTAAAGCTTCCTTCACCTGGGAATGAAACATCTTCACGATTTTGGTCAATTCAATACAGAAAGAGTACATCAAATCATCCATCTGGTGAATATCCATCTCCTTGATCATCAGGGGAGGTGAATGAGGTACCCGCATTGGTCTCCCCATCAAGATTTCATGCGGGGATAATCCCGTTCTCCTATTGGGAGTAGCCCTCATTGCGAGGAGTGCAAGTGGAATGGCATCTGGCCATTTCAAGTTAGTGTCCGCACAGATTTTGGCCAGCTTGTTCTTTATTACTCCGTTCTGTCGTTCCACTGCTCCCGCCGATTGGGGGTGATAAGGACAGTGAAGATGAAGGTTTATCTGCATTGTCTTACCCAATTCCTTAATAACATCTGCTGTGAAATGCGTACCCTGATCAGAAGAAATCCTGCAAGGAACTCCAAAGCGACATATGAAGTCCTTCAACAGAATCTTCACCACTGTTTTGGCATCTGCATGTCGACAAGGGTAAGCTTCTACCCATTTTGTAAACATGTCTACAATCACTAAGACAAACTGAAATCCAGCGCACTTTTCCATTTGGATAAAATCCATCTGTAAATGTACAAACGGACCTGTCGGTGCGGGATGAGCTCCTGGTGTAGTCTTTTCACCTTTGCCTGGATTATACGTCTGACAAACCTGACATGTAGCACAACATTGCTCTGCCACACGTGTAAACCCAGGTGCATACCATTGTTTTAACACTGATGCACACATTCCTCCTTTTCCTGTATGACTCACTCCATGAGCCAGACGAGCAATCCATGGCAACAATTGGCGAGGGGCGACAACACGTCCATCAGGAGTAGTCCATAATTTAGATTCTTTGTCAAATGTGCATCCAGTCTGTACCCACACCTCTTTTTCCCGGTCTTCCACCACTTCTTGCATAGCGCTGATGTCTTGCAGCGTCGGGGTATTTTCAGGAACCCTTACAGGTCCCTGTATGATCACCGGGTCTTGTTCCAAATGTGCCGCAAGCTTCGCTGCTTCATCCGCCCTTGCATTTCCCTGTGAGACCTCATCTCTTCCTTGTGTATGGGCCTCACATTTTACCACTGCAATGGCCGATGGTAGAAGGATTGCTTCCAAGAGGCTAGCAATCAACCTCCCGTTTTTTATTTGGCTTCCCGAAGATGTCAAAAATCCTCTCTGTTTCCAGAGAGCACCATAATCATGAACGACCCCATGCGCGTACCTGGAGTCTGTATAAATGGTTACTCTCTGGCTTTCTGCTAAATGACAGGCTCTAGTTAATGCATACAGTTCTGCCTGTTGAGCCGAGTAAGTGTTTGGTAATTTCCCACTCTCCCATGTCTCAGCATCTGTGCATACTGCATATCCTGTCAGTAGTGTACCGTCCAATGCTCTTGATGATGATCCGTCAACATACAGTACCAGATCTGCGTCTGGGATGGGAATGTCCTTCAAGTCAATGCGAGGCACTAGTGCATGTGCCAATACCTCTGCACAATCATGGGGCTCACCATCTTCCTCTGTTGGCAACATAGATGCTGGGTTCAGCGTTGGGCAACGCTGAATGGTGAGGTTTGACGGTGCCAACAATCCTAGTTCATACGTTGTAGCCTTTGATGCTGAAAGGTGCTGTGTTCCTGCCTTCAGCAAAACCGTCGCCAAGGCATGCTCAACAAGGAGAATTAAGGGGCCCCCCAGGACTATTGTAGCTGTGGCTTCTACTGCATACGATGCTGCTGCCACTGCTCGCAAGCACTGTGGAAACCCTCGTGCTACTGGATCCAATCGAGTGCTGTGATACGCTATAGGGCGCAGTTTTCCCCCATGTTTTTGCGCCAACACCGATTGGGCAAATCCTCCTTTCTCATGTGAGTAGAGAAAGAAATTTTTCTCATAATCCGGCAGTCCTAAAGCAGGAGCTGATGCTAAGGTATCTTTCAATGTCGTAAAAGCTCGTTCAGCCTCCGGGGTCCATTTCAAAGGAATTGGACTGTTTGGTAAGCTGATGTCCAGCAGAGGGCGAGTCAGTGATGCATAATCAGCAATCCACTGATGGCAAAACCCTGTTGTCCCCAGGAAAGATTTCATCTGCTTGACAGTTGTAGGTTTTGGGAGTGCCCTGATCGCCTTTACACGTTCAGGGCAAAGTCGTCTCGTATCTCCTTTCAGAATATGTCCTAAGTATTTCACCTCTTCCTTACAGAATTGCAACTTATCTCTTGAGGCCTTGTGGCCTTTGTCTGCTAATGCTGTCAGTAGCACAACAGTGTCCTGTTTACATGCTTCCTTTGAAGTCGAGCATATGAGAAGGTCGTCAACATATTGTACCATCACTGAGCCTCCAGGAAACTCAATGTCGCTGAGGTCTTCATGTAGAGCACGTGAAAACAAAGTTGGGCTCTCTGTGTACCCTTGTGGTAGAACAGTCCAAGTGAATTGTGAGCCTTCGTACGTGAACGCGAACAAATAACGCGAATCCTCATGAATGGGTACACTAAAGAACGCCGAACATAAGTCCACCACGGAGTAGAACTTTGTATTGCTTGGAATACTTGACAGTACAGTGATGGGATTAGGGACCACCGGATAGGCTGGGATGACACAATCATTAATTGCTCGAAGATCCTGTACAAATCTCCAGGTAGTCTTGCCTGGCTTCTTCACAGGTAAAATAGGAGTGTTGCACATGCTCACGGTGCGAACTATAACTCCCTGATCCGCCAATGATCGAATCACTGGTGCAATACCAGCTTTTGCCTCTGGTCTCAATGGATATTGGCGCTTTCTAGGCAGTGGCTTAGAATCATCTACTGTGATCCTTACCGGTGCCACACTTTTGATTCGTCCCACATCATTCGGATGCGTTGTCCACAAGCATGTTGGTATTTGATCGAGTGGGTCCGGATCCCCATTGGTGTCGGAGCTGAGTAGGTATAGCCCAACATTTTTAGTGTTAATTGGTTCATCAATCATGATGAAGGTTGAAGAAAGCGCCTGCTCTACAAGCTGCCAGCAAAATCCTTCTCCATCTAAGTCATAAAGTGGGGCTTGTTGAATTTCTCCCATGTATCTCATGTTTTTGCAATCTTTCAAAGTTGCAATCATTGTTCCAACATCTTTTGCTTCATATCCTTGTGCCACCGCTAAGGTGACGTGTGGGGTTGTTGTTTCTGGTTGATTCCACAGGAGTTGTTGATCTGGCGTCAAAGACACTGACATGCCAATTCCCTGTTCTCCTACCCACAGTGATGTTATATGTACATCATACCTTGTGTCCAGGTATCTAGAAACGTTCTCTGCATAGGACACCTCCTTCCCTATAGGGTCATGACATGTCGTACAGTGAAGATCAGTCTGCCATTTCAGAGAATCCATCAAGTAGCTGTCTACCCACTCCTGTACTTTGGGCATTGCAACCTTCAATGTCATAAAACTATGGTACAAAAGTTCTGCCTTTTGTGTATCATTGATTTCCCATCGATGTGTTCTTGGTTCTATTGCGCTTTGTAGCATATCAATGACGAAGTCGTGGGAATGTTCTGGCATTTCTAGATACACTCCGTTTTTCTTACATATGACAGTACAGTTCAATTTGCACAATAAATCTCTTCCCATCAAATTTACTGGAACGCCAGATGCCACAAGAAAGGCATGTTGTGCAGTCAATGGGCCAAGTTGGACACGCAATTCCTTTGTGACAGGCGTATGTATGGGAACCCCTGATACTCCTACCACCGTCGTATAGTGTTTTGACAATGGTATATTGGGAAAATCTGCTCGACGCAACGTGGAACGAGTGGCTCCCGTATCAACTAGGAAAGGAGCCTTGCGTCCGCCTATTGTCAAACTAACATTTGGTTCCTGTGCAGCCGACCTTGAGATTAACGGAAGTGCTGCCACTTGGTCATTCTGGTCTAGTCAGAAGGGCGTTTCAGACCATCTATTCTGCTGAGGTCCTCCCTTAATTGGGGCGTTCTTCAATGGAGCCCTATATGTTGGCTGAGGTGGTGGTAGTTGGTAGTGTCCCTGTCCTTGGTTTCCCTGTCGAAATTGTCTTCTGTTGGGGTATGGGCATGCCCTTTTCCAATGTCCCCTCTTTCCACAATTGAAACACCGGTTCCTGTCGTTACCTGGTATGTCCACTTGTTGGCTTGTCTTGCTGGGTTGCATGTCTGGGTCTCCGGGTTGCCATTTTGACCTCTGGTTTTCTCCTGACTCATAGTTGTTGTCTGTTGCATTGTTGCGTTGTTGCATAGAAAACCTATTGCGTTGGTTCGTAGTTATCAGGGCTTGTGTCTGTAGTTGCATCAATTTTTCGGCATTTATAGCACTGTTCCTGGCCTGAATTCGCTGATGATGCAAAGCATAATTCAATATTTCTTGCATCGGCTTGCCTTCCCAAGCAATGCACTGTCTTTCCACTTCACTCTTCAATTTCGGCAACAGACCATTAATAAAAAGGGGTTTTAGGGCATTGTCGATTTGTGCCCGGTCTATTCCCGAATATAATCGAAAAACATCTCGCAATCTGTCTAAATAATCACTAGCATCCTCTCCTGTTTTCTGTTTGCACGTAACCACTTTATTCCAATCAGTCACGGGCGGCAATTTTTGTATGGCCTCTATTAATTTATTTATCTGTGCCATTTTAGCCTCCGCGGGTATGTCTAATTGTCCATTTATTGCATGTACCCAGTTTGCCTCACTCATTAATGTCTTCAAAGTGGTGGTATTTGGAATTACCCACTTTAAGAGTATTTCCATGTCTCTTATAGTCGGCAATTGCGTTTCCACAATCAATCGTAGCTCTTCTGCGAATTGAAGTGGATCTGTTTTGATTGATGGCATATCGCTCTGTAATGCCTTCAATTGGTGTATTTGCCAAGGTCTATACATCAAATCTGGGCGTTCCTCATTTGCCCCTGGAAATTGCCGTTGCGGGAAATTCATAACGCCACATTGTTCAAAACCTTCCTGTGGGAGAGTCAAGTTTTGAATGTTCATTGGCAAATCATATTGATCGTTGGATAGATTGGCATTCATCACAGGGCCCTTACTCCTTGTATGGTGCAATGGGGAGTATGTTGAAGTTGTTGCAGCTGGTTGTATCGCTTGCCCACTTTGAGTCGGTTCCTGTCCTCCAGTTGCACCCTCTGGGGTAGTCACCTCAACTGGGGCACTGCTTTCACCTGTCTTCTGTCGGCTAGAGCCAATCGTTTCACTCTGTACTGGCCCTTCGGCAGGTAGAGGTACGGGTGCCTGTACTTCCTGTGGCTGATATACAATATGTCGCCGATAGGGTGGAGGAGTTTCCTCTTCTAGTTCATTTATCTCATATGACCTTGCGTCTGGGTACAATCTGGACTGGGATCGCTTTCCATTGCTAACTTCAAGAGGCATTTGAGTGGATACCTTTTCCAACCTATGTTGTATCTGCTTCATTTCTTTCTTCACACCCCCCATTTTCGTTTTGGTCTCCCTGTCTCTAGACTCGATGTCCCAGTAATAAAATGGTTTCCAATCCACCTTCAACTTCTGTCTGTCTCTTGCTTCTAATTCTTCTCTGAGTGTTTCCAATGTGTTCCTGTCAAACGTGCCATCCTTGGGGAATTCCTTCTTTCTCCCTTTTGTCCATTCATGCCAAGATTCCAAATCTTTAAGTGAATGTGGACCATATTGCTGATACATGTGGTTGACGCAAGCGCCTCTTTGGGACACGTCTAGCTGACCTTGTTTACCCTTGCAGACTCCATTTCCCATTTTGCCTGTATGTGAATAACACTCAATATTCCCTCAATGTACCAGGTAGATTACTAGGATCTGCGCTTTGGAATGCACCTGTACACACCTATACTATATGTCCTATAAATAAATCTACTGGAGTTTGTTCCACCTTTTATCAAAGTAGCGTTGGATGCGTTGTAGCTTGTTCCAGGTTCCTCTAAAGCTTCACTCGTACCTCCAGGAAGGATCTCTCCACCTGTTCACACGGTGATTTCCAGAGAATCTCCCTCAGCTGTGGCTTTTGCACAATCCAATCTCACAGATCAGTATTTGCAGATGAGCCGGAGGGTCAGTATGAAGTGGGTGAATCCTCAGGTGTCCGCTCTGTTTGACGGGGAAATCACACAATGGTAACCGCACATACATATCTGTATATAAACTCACCACCTTGCTCAATTTTCCCAGGTTGTCTCCACATTGATAATATCTCGCAAAGATATCAAAGCTTCTTTCTTGAGACCGCATTTTCATCAATCAAACAATCAATATATTCAATTCAATTTATTCAGTTCAATTTATGCAATTAAATTCAATCAATTAGATTCAATCAATTAACAATTCAATCAATTATTCAATTTCAATTAATTCATCAATATTCATCAATAAATCAAATTAATCATTTTGAATGACTCCTTGCATAAGCCCTTTCCCCAATGATGTCAGGACAGGTCCATCCATTGACTGAGATCGACTCATCGGTCGTCACCTCTGGTTCGTACCTCATGTCAATTGATGAATCACCGTCCTGTCCTAGGGTCATATCTGACATATTTCCCCATTTTGCCTGGTCTCCACAAATTTTCTTTGCAACCACTAAAGGCAACTCATCCTTCATTCGTGAGACAGCCAAAATGGATGGCAGATATTAAAGTTCATTGGAAAAAATATCTCATCATTTTTTTTCTTTAATAGTACCCAAAATCTCTTGGCAATTTAAATTTCGTAAAACTACTGAAATAAGACTGTAAAATTCCTTCAATCATGCTAAATTTTGAAGCTCCATTGCTTGTAACACCCAATTTATCCCATAGGGCTTGAAAGTTCTTTCCCAAGTTCATGCAATCATTCTGCATTTGAACCCTATGATATCATTCATAATAATTATCATGATTTTATAGTCATGGTCATATCATAATCATCTATTTAAAACGAACATTTCCTTTATCACCACAATTATGTGGTATAATCAACAATAGAATAAAACTGTACATAGCAACAGGCTACCTCATGGCCACTCAGTATACCTATTGACAATAAGTCATAACAATATCGAATAATCATTGAACAATTCAAAAATCGCTTCCACTGCTCCAGCCGCAGCATTCGTCATTTTGTTTGCTCATCCGCATGACCAAAACGAAATAAAGGGAGCTCAACCATTACACAGCGCTTTTAATGGCGCATGCCATAGAAACTCAACGCAATTTCGACTCAGCCAGAAAACGAGCAAATTTTGCAGGATGTTAACTGGAATTAGTCGTGAAAATATATCCAAAATACACAAAAAATACACATCCACAAAATAAACAACAAACCCAAACAAACCCAAGGTCGACCCTCTTACACAGTAAATTACATCATTTCAGCATCGTATTGATTGCTGAAATATTCCAGGGTTTATACATACCTTAAAAGAGGTATGCGTGGTGTTGCCCCCTCCCACGTTTATTCCAGGGTTTATACACACCTTAAAAGAGGTATGCGTGGTGTTGCCCCCTCCCACTTTTAATTCCTCATTAAATTACTTATTAAATTACTTATTAAATTACTCATTAAATTACTCATTAAATTACTCATTAAATTATTCGTTAAATTACTCATTAAATTACTCATTAAATTACTCATTAAATTATTCGTTAAATTACTCATTAAATTACTCATTAAATTATTCGTTAAATTACTCATTAAATTACTCATTAAATTACTCATTAAATTATTCGTTAAATTACTCATTAAATTACTCATTAAATTACTCATTAAATTACTCAGTAAATTACTCATTAACTTAACTTACATAGTTTCAGCATTGTATTGATTGCTGAAATATTCCAGGGTTTATACACACCTTAAAAGAGGTATGCGTGGTGTTGCCCCCTCCCACTTTTAATTACTCATTACATCGTTTCCATTTAAAAAAACATCGCTTCTACTGCTCCAGCCGCAGCATTTGTCACTTTGTTTGCTCATCCGCATGACCAAACCGAAATAAAAGGAGCTCAACCATTACACAGCGCTTTTAATGGCGCATGCCATAGAAACTCAACGCAATTTCGACTCGGCCAGCAAACGAGCAAATTTTGCAGGATGTTAACTGGAATTAGTCGTGAAAATATATCCAAAATACACAAGAAATACACAAAAATACACTCCCACACAAATAAACAACATTTATTCCGTTCAACAGAACAAACATTTCCTCTATCATGACACGCATGTCTTCAAAATTATATGACCAAGAGAAAAAGTAAAATTAATTAAAACTGCGGGCAGTGATGATCCGGGGACCATACCGCTCCATCCTGATTGGACGAGTGCGTGCTAGAGTCGTTAACAACGACAGTCCAGATCCGATTGTTCAAAATTTCAACTCAATCGATCGAAAAATGAACGCAGGGATGCATTTTAAAGGTGCAGTGGCACTAACTGAGTTGCCACGAATATGGCCACGAAATTGCCAATATGGCCATCACAAAATATTTTCCTTAATCAATTGGCTCATAGCATAACCAATCTGCAAGTATTTCATCCGAAGATGTATCTCTCAGGAATTTTAATTAAATAAGTCATTTATAAATCAACGAGTTAATTTATTAAATGATTAATCAATAAATCAATATTTTCCTTGACAGCCACATCACTTGGTCAGTGTCATGTCCAAATATCAGCTTCCTTACTCAAAAGGTGCCTGAGTTAATGTAATGTAATTACTGTAATAAGATTACTGCAATTACTGTAATGATTACTGTAATTACTGTAATTACCGGAACTGTAATTACTGTAATTACCTCAGGTAATTACTGTAATGTAATTACTGTAATGTAATAAGAAATGTAATTAATTAAATAAGTACTTCATTAATCGTTAATAATGAAATAATTCCTGAATTCTCATTCGATTCACTTGACATTCGAATGTCCCCAAAACGTTGGAGCAAAACGTTGCAACAACGAAAGTGAAACGTTGTAGCGACGTTGTGGAAATGTTAGCAAAACCCAACATTTGAATGTTCCCATTCATTCCAACAACAAGTTCCAACAACAAGTTCCAACAACAAGTTCCAACAACAAGTTCCAACAACAAGTTCCAACAGCAAGTTCCAACAACAAGTTCCAACAACAAGTTCCAACAACAAGTTCCAACAAGTTCCAACAGCAAGTTCCAACAGCAAGTTGCAACAACAAGTTCCAACAAGTTCCAACAACAAGTTCCAACAACAAGTTCCAACAACAAGTTCCAACAGCAAGTTCCAACAGCAAGTTCCAACAACAAGTTCCAACAGCAAGTTCCAACAACAAGTTCCAACAACAAGTTCCAACAACAAGTTCCAACAACAAGTTCCAACAAGTTCCAACAGCAAGTTCCAACAGCAAGTTGCAACAACAAGTTCCAACAAGTTCCAACAACAAGTTCCAACAACAAGTTCCAACAACAAGTTCCAACAGCAAGTTCCAACAGCAAGTTCCAACAACAAGTTCCAACAACAAGTTCCAACAACAAGTTCCAACAAGTTCCAACAGCAAGTTCCAACAGCAAGTTGCAACAACAAGTTCCAACAAGTTCCAACAACAAGTTCCAACAACAAGTTCCAACAACAAGTTCCAACAGCAAGTTCCAACAGCAAGTTCCAACAACAAGTTCCAACAGCAAGTTCCAACAACAAGTTCCAACAGCAAGTTTCAACAACAAGTTCCAACAAGTTCCAACAACAAGTTCCAACAACAAGTTCCAACAACAAGTTCCAACAGCAAGTTCCAACAGCAAGTTCCAACAACAAGTTCCAACAACAAGTTCCAACAACAAGTTCCAACAGCAAGTTCCAACAACAAGTTCCAACAACAAGTTCCAACAAGTTCCAACAGCAAGTTCCAACAGCAAGTTGCAACAACAAGTTCCAACAACAAGTTCCAACAACAAGTTCCAACAAGTTCCAACAGCAAGTTCCAACAACAAGTTCCAACAGCAAGTTCCAACAACAAGTTCCAACAAGTTCCAACAGCAAGTTCCAACAGCAAGTTGCAACAACAAGTTCCAACAAGTTCCAACAACAAGTTCCAACAACAAGTTCCAACAAGTTCCAACAGCAAGTTCCAACAACAAGTTCCAACAGCAAGTTCCAACAACAAGTTCCAACAGCAAGTTCCAACAGCAAGTTCCAACAACAAGTTCCAACAGCAAGTTCCAACAGCAAGTTCCAACAACAAGTTCCAACAACAAGTTCCAACAACAAGTTCCAACAACAAGTTCCAACAACAAGTTCCAACAAGTTCCAACAACAAGTTCCAACAGCAAGTTCCAACAACAAGTTCCAACAACAAGTTCCAACAAGTTCCAACAGCAAGTTCCAACAGCAAGTTGCAACAACAAGTTCCAACAAGTTCCAACAACAAGTTCCAACAACAAGTTCCAACAACAAGTTCCAACAGCAAGTTCCAACAGCAAGTTCCAACAACAAGTTCCAACAACAAGTTCCAACAACAAGTTCCAACAGCAAGTTCCAACAACAAGTTGCAACAACAAGTTCCAACAAGTTCCAACAGCAAGTTCCAACAGCAAGTTGCAACAACAAGTTCCAACAACAAGTTCCAACAACAAGTTCCAACAAGTTCCAACAGCAAGTTCCAACAACAAGTTCCAACAGCAAGTTCCAACAACAAGTTCCAACAAGTTCCAACAGCAAGTTCCAACAGCAAGTTGCAACAACAAGTTCCAACAAGTTCCAACAACAAGTTCCAACAACAAGTTCCAACAAGTTCCAACAGCAAGTTCCAACAACAAGTTCCAACAGCAAGTTCCAACAACAAGTTCCAACAGCAAGTTCCAACAACAAGTTCCAACAACAAGTTCCAACAGCAAGTTCCAACAGCAAGTTCCAACAACAAGTTCCAACAACAAGTTCCAACAACAAGTTCCAACAACAAGTTCCAACAACAAGTTCCAACAAGTTCCAACAACAAGTTCCAACAACAAGTTCCAACAACAAGTTCCAACAAGTTCCAACAGCAAGTTCCAACAGCAAGTTGCAACAACAAGTTCCAACAACAAGTTCCAACAACAAGTTATTATCACATTGCAATGACCTCTAAACATTCCGAAACCAATATCCCATTAAAAAATCCCATTAAAATCCCATATTTTATCACCCTTTGCATTGTTGAAAGCAATTAATTCCATAACTTAATATTACCTCAATTTATATATACTAGGGCGTGCCCGCACGTACGTGCTCGCCCGTACGTGCTTGCAAAAAAACATGCGTGCAAGCAACAACAAAAACTTTGAAACCACGTGGCAGTTACGACCACAGAACCACCCTCCTATTTGCATGGAATGGTTTGGTCCATTCGCAAAGCCAAAACGAACGACTTGCGAGTACGGTGACCATACCTTGGGACCCCCTTGTCCGATTAATTTCAAACCTTGACAAATTTTCCATTCCTTCCCTTCCTGATCTTTCGTGGCATCTCTGCCATTAAAATCCCATATTTTGTGAGCGTGCCGAATCAGTAAGCATCACCCCTTCTATGAGCCTCGACCAGAGGGTGGTTGTTACTCACAAACACCATTTCCTGTAACTATCTCTCACTAGGGCATGCCCGTACTATATATTGTTGCGAATATGGAATTTGGCCTCCATATCCGCTTGTAAATATTCCCCTATTTTCTCCAATACTCCCCAACTTTCCCCAATCCCCCATTCCCTAGTCCCATTGCATGTAAATAACAATCAGTAGAGCCGACCTACCCCTTATTCCCCCATTAAATGTCGTGCCCAGGTCCACCGCACCACACGTAGCCAACTTTCGGACATCTTCCTAGTTATTCTTAATCTATGTCAGTTAAGGCCTCGTTTCCATTAATTATGACTCTTCGTTGCACCAGAATGTGATTATATGGCATCAGTAGTGAGTTTAGGACCTTTCCCATACCTCCTCCCATCTTCTTCCCCAAACAACAACAATAACAACAACTACAACAACAATTACAACTACAACTACGACTACAACAACAGAGGGGCGGGGAGTGTGCGTCCTCACACCGGCTCGGTTACCCGCCATGACCATACGCTCCACGGCGTTACCCCGAAGGGGCTGGCTGTCAGCTCCTCGTCAGGGGCGGAGCCAGTAACCCCCCCGCACGCACCCAATGAGAAGCAACGTGCCGATTCCACGAGGCGGAGCTAACGAGCCGAGGGCGTGTCACTCCCCGCCGGATATACGCGGCCCCGCGCCGGATGTGACGTCAGATGCGCCCCCAGCCTGGAGAGAGAAGTCGCCACCCCTCGAGCGCTGCAATACCTCCACCGCATCTCTTAAACTGGACCGTACGTGATCCTGCCCTGAGCCCAGGTGCACCTGGAGCGATCGCTACCCGCTTTCGTTGCAATCAAACCCCGTGTGAGTGAGCCTTGTCCCGTTTATTTGTCGTCTGTTGGGGTTAATATAAGTGTGTTTAAGTGCCCACCTTCCTATGTTTCCCTCTTGTCCCTGTAATCTAAACCTTCCGCATTATTGTAATAACAACCTTTGAGAACCGTATCCCTGGTGTCGTGTCGTATTAATTCCAGCCGTGTGTCTTCTTTTTCCTTCATTGGTCTAGCATAGCGCGATTAGTCAACGTTCGGGCACAATCGGGTAACTTGTGCAGACGTGGTCATACCATAAAACCGCTCGGTAAATAACATCCAAGCCACGTCTGTAACAATTGGTGTCGAGGAGTGGAATTCGAACCCGGGACTAAATTAGTTAGGCCCAAATTTTGGGAGGGAAAATCGATTCGGAGCGCGTTTCCCGCGCGAAATTATAACGGCGAAATTTGAATTTGTTTTACGAAAATAAAAAATAAAAACCGAATTTTGAAAGTCGCGCTATGGCGGATCAAGACAGCTGGGGTCCGGTAAAGGAGAGTGAGGTAGGGTCGATCCAGGACCAAAATGAGGGACAGGAGGAGAGCGAAGCAGTGAGGGCGGCAGGTTCGCAAAATAGCGCCGTCACGCACGAAGAAGCGGGCGCGCAAAATGGCGCCTCGCTGATCACCGCGCCAGCGACCGTGGCAGCGCCCCCGATGGATTGGGGCCTTTTTTTCATACAAATGAAGGCCCTTATGGCCCAGAATAGTGAGCGATTGGAGGGCCGGATGGATGCTCAGAGTGAGCAAATGGGGGTAATGGGGAACCGGATGGATGCTCAGGGTGAGCGATTGGAGGGCCAAATGAGGGGTACCGGTGAGGGATTAGAAAAGAAATTTGAGGGGTTAGACAACGGGATAAAAGAAGTAAAGAATGGGTTAACGGGGGTAGAAAACAGAATGGCCGCTCAAGAGAATCAGATAGAAGGAGTGAAACATGGGTTAACGGGGGTAGAAAACAGAATGGCCGCTCAAGAGAATCAGATAGAAGGAGTGAAACATGGGTTAACGGGGGTAGAAAATAGAATGGCTGCCCAGGAGAATCAGATAGAGGGAGTGAAAAATGGGTTAGAGGGGTTAGAAAACAGTATGGAAGGCAAATTGAGGGACATGAGGGACCAAGCGGAAAGGGAAGTTAAACAAATGGAGCAGCAGATAGAGGGGGTCAGAATGGGGGTAGAAACCAAACTGGATGCTCACAGGGAGGAAATGGAGCAGATGAGGGTGGCATCTGGGCAGGAGATGCAAGTGATGGGAGAGCAGATCAGAAGAGGAGTGAGTGAGGAGGTCGGAGGAGTGCGCGAGGAGGTGAGGCACTGTAAGGAGCGCATGGAGAAAGAGGTGAGAAAGGGGACTGTAAAATTGCAAGGTGGCATAGAGGACCTGACGCAGGAGGTGGAGCAGCTGACGGTGGGACAGACGGAGTTAGTGGAGCAGGTTCAAAGGAACACTGCGGTATTAGGAGGTTTAAAGGCGACACAGAAAGAACTAAAAGATGACTTGGTAGCGACGAAGAGGGAATGTCAGATGGTACGTGAGGGACTGACAACGAGGTTGGACGAGGTGATAGAGGTAATGGAGACGAAGGACCGGCAGGTGAGGACGCACATGGAAACGGTCAAGGTAGCCTTGGAGGACGAGCTTGAGGAGACATACCGGGGAATAAAAGAGGTGAGGCACAAATTAGAAGAAGTGGAAGAAGGGGTGAGCGAAATTAAGAAGCGACGGAGAGGGGATAACAAAGAGATAAAAGAGGAGATAAAAGAATTGGTCCAAAGTCTGTGTTTGGATCGTGATGATGTGCTCATTAACCGGATGAAGGATTCGCAGGTGATGGAGGAGAAGCGAAGAGGAAGAGGACCCGGTGTAAGTGGTGACCAATATGGTCGTGCGTATGATGCGCCAGGGGATTTAAGAAGCTTGGGGATTGGTTTGGATCCGGGTGTTCGTGAAAGGCCGTTGGTGAAGTGTGCGACAGGGCTGGTGTGCGAAAAAGGAGGTGTGCGAGAAAGTCCGACTCTGGGGTGTGTGAGGAAAAAGTGCGTGCCAAGGAGTGAGGGTGCTGGCGAGAGTGAGTCGGTCGTAGCGCGTGTGCGAGGGGGCACATGGAAGCGCGGTGTGGTGAGTGTTACAGAGGGTGTAACGGGAGAGTGTGCGCGAGAAAGGTGTGTGACGGACAGGTGCATGGGGAAAGAGTGCGCTGTCAAAGGCAAGGAAGAATGCACACCTGTGGTGAGTGTTACAGAGGGTGTAACGGGAGAGTGTGCGCGAGAAAGGTGTGTAACGGACAGGTGCATGGGGAAAGAGTGCGCTGTCAAGAGTAAGGGTGAGTGCGCTGTCAGGAATGGAGGTGAAAGTAGTGAGAGTGACATGGAGCGGGAGTTAGTTGTGACAGGTGAGCGAGGATGTACACCTGGGATGGAAGGATGCACACCTGGAATGGTAGAGCGTGAGTGGGAATGCACGCTGGAGTTGGTGGTGAGGCACGTGGTTGGGTGTGCGAATGAGAGCACACCTGTGATTGTCACAGAGGAGGTGACCGAGGAGGGGGCGCGAAGCGGTGTTTTGGTGAGGTGTGCGACCAACGAATGTGTGCCAAAGTGTTCGGTGGTCAGGTGTGTGACCAAGGCTGTGAGTGGAATGAGAGTACCTGGGTGTGTAAGGAAAGGTACGAGGAGCATGGGCACGGCTGGATGTGTGAGCAAGGAACGGGCGGCGGGGTGTAAGCGTCCAGGTGAAGCATCGACGTTAGACGGGGTAGAGTTTAGAACGACTTATAGCCGAATCGGGCCCTCGGTGCGTGCCGGGCCTCGCTTTGAACGGCCGCGTCCAGGCTCCACTAGGCGGAGCTGGCAGCCCGATAGAAAGGGTCGTCATGGCGACCACTTTTTGGTGAGACGTGCCGGCAGGTCGAGATCGGGGCATTGGATGGCTCCACGCCGAGGTGGTGCGTGGGATCTCGGCACGGGTAAGCCCCCGTCCCTGCACCGAGTGCCGGACGCATCCAGCCGCTGGCACAAAACAACCAGCATCCATTGCTTGGCTTTACGAAGCCAGGCTTTGGACAGGAATTGGCGCACCGAGAGGCAGTAGTGAGTAGACTGGGTGATGAGGTTAGTGTTTTGGACCCAAAATTAGAGAAAAACAAAATTTGATGATTGGCAAGGGATTGGCAGTAGTGATTGGCAGATGATGGGCAGTGATTGGCAAATTTTTAATTTGTTGAAATTTGACGTGCAAAATTGATAGTGAGAGACCCCCGATGTGGTGGGATGGCAAATCCACCATCCTTCCCATGTGGGGGGCAAATGCGCAATAGCTTATGGGGTGTATGGCAGTGAAAACTAGCCCGGGTGGGTTAGGATATTGTGTGTAGGGATCTAGAAAGAGGACAGTAGGTAACGTTAAGTTTAGTTAGTGACTGATACCTGTAGTGGGGACGCAGGTAGATTAGTATGGATGATAATGACGAGGGAGCGCAATAGTTTAAAGGGACGACTGGGAAGCGCAAGTTTCAGAAGGGAGTAGTTAGCTGAGATGATGCCGTGTGTGTGAGGATTGAACAGGTGTGATTGAACAGGTGTGCAACTGGACAGGTGTGTGGAGCAGTGTATGAGTAGTGAGTGTGTGGATCAGCGCGAATGCGCTTGGGGAGAGAAGGGTGCAGGTGGCACCAGGTGTGAGAGCACAGGTGTGCAAGTACAGGTGTGTGGAGAGAGTTGGAGTAAGTGGTACGGAGTGGTGTGCATGGTGCGAAGGTGTGGATGGGGGAAGAGTGGACCCCCTTTCACGAGTACCCGGGGCGGGTAGTGTAAGTGTTAGGTAGAGGGTACAGGTAAATTGTGGTTGGATATTGGCACTTGTGGTGCGGTTGCAGAATGGTGTTGTGAATGGGTGCATTAGTGTTGTGGAAATGGCTGGGCGTGTAGCCTGTTAGTGCGTGTAGTTGGTTGGGCACTCCACCACTGTGAGGATGTCGGCCAGGTGAGGCCGCAGGTGGGCTCTGGGAGCCGGTAGAGTTGTGGATGGGGCCCGAGGATCCGGAGGACGGACCCGGGTAGCCCAGTGCCAGAGAGGGCACCGAGTGGGGAGAGTGCCAGAGGGCCTTCCCCAGGTAGTTAGGTTAGGGTAAGGAGCAGGTAAGCTCGGAGGCAACTGCAGTGGTGGAGGTGTGCAGGTGGGTAGACCCACTGGGAGAGGTACACGTCGCAGCCCAGAAATTGTACGAGGGCACCGGGAGATGAATCGGGGGAGTGAGACCCCAAATTGAAAAGCACCACAGGTTGGCCAATGGGAATTGGTTTTTAGAACCCATAGAGTAAGAGGGCCAATGGTTTGGCCGGAGAAAGACCCCGGGTAGTGTAAAGTTGTTAGTCATTTAGGAAATAGTTAGGATTGAAGAACCTGTCGCACCATACGCAGCCACTTGCCTGTGGTGATGATGATGACTCCACACCTGTGTTTTCTTCGTTCTGTGTGCAGGAAATGAGATTGCTGTGGATTTGTGAGACGCATCACGACGTGGATGAGACATTGGGGTGATTCCATCTCTCCCTCCTTAGGAGGGACTGATGATGAATTGGTGATGGCAAATTTTGATGTGCAGTTGGAGATGGCAAATTTTGATGAGAGTTGAAAATGGCAAATTTGATTGGTTAGGAGGGAGAGAAGACGAATTTGGTTTATGGGAGGAACGGGGAAGACAGTAGGGATGTTTGTCGATTTGTAAAGTAGATGTTTATGGGTAGTGTTGTGTTTTGTGGATGCAGTAAGGGGTAAGGGAGGGGCCATGTAGGTTACCTGGTGGGGGGGGGGGGGGGGGGGGCGTACGATAGGAACGTACCTGTCTCACCTGGTTCCCATGTGCCCCCAGTGTGCATCACCTTACATTGCGTGCACTTTTGCGCCCTTACCACCTTACTCACTTGTCTGCTTCTTTTGTCTCCCACCTCCGAGGATCTGGCTTTGGGGTAGAGAGAGAGGAGAGAGAGGTGCTGGCTGCGCAGTTGTGGGCCTGCACTTTCGCTGTTTGCTGCCGGGATCGATACACCATATGGACCGCAATGTTTGTGGCCACCCACAATGGACCGCAGTTCGTTTGCGGCCAAGCACCACCCGGGGATGGACCTATGGGTCAACGTGGCACCTATGCCATACAGGTGAACCACTTTTAGTTAACACCAAGTGCACCACAAGAAGAGCAAGAGACACCTGCAGGGTTAGGGGTTGTCGAATTTATTTTTATTCCAATGAACAATGGTGACTGCACCGATTGGTGGTGGGGTGGTGCTTTTGATGCTCGGGAAGGGGTGCTCTGCACGTTATTAAAGGCCGTAGGGCCACAGGGCACTCGTGGGTTGGTGTATCGATGCTGGCAAGCGTGCTCTCTCTATGCATAACATCTGCATGTGTTCCTCCAAAAACAGGTCCTGGATCGTAGTGTAAATAGCAGCGTAGTCTTGTAAATAATGCTCCCTACCGGCTGTATGTTTAGTTTGAGAATTCTTTCCGGATTCGGTTATCCTGTGGGTGTGTTTCTGTGAGGAGAAGGGTGCAACGTCGCAGGGGGACATATTTACTCATTTGTGAATATCTGTAAAACTGTCGCACTCAGGGTAGAGTTAATAGTAGAGGGAACTACATTGCGTGCCACACTAAAGTAGGTAAAAATTTATCGGGTCGGGACGCCCCGAGGGTAGAGAAGGGTGCAATGTTGCGAATATGGAATTTGGCCTCCATATCCGCTTGTAAATATTCCCCTATTTTCTCCAATACTCCCCAACTTTCCCCAATCCCCCATTCCCTAGTCCCATTGCATGTAAATAACAATCAGTAGAGCCGACCTTCCCCTTATTCCCCCATTAAATGTCGTGCCCAGGTCCACCGCACCACACGTAGCCAACTTTCGGACATCTTCCTAGTTATTCTTAATCTATGTCAGTTAAGGCCTCGTTTCCATTAATTATGACTCTTCGTTGCACCAGAATGTGATTATATGGCATCAGTAGTGAGTTTAGGACCTTTCCCATACCTCCTCCCATCTTCTTCCCCAAACAACAACAATAACAACAACTACAACAACAATTACAACTACAACTACGACTACAACAACAGAGGGGCGGGGAGTGTGCGTCCTCACACCGGCTCGGTTACCCGCCATGACCATACGCTCCACGGCGTTACCCCGAAGGGGCTGGCTGTCAGCTCCTCGTCAGGGGCGGAGCCAGTAACCCCCCCGCACGCACCCAATGAGAAGCAACGTGCCGATTCCACGAGGCGGAGCTAACGAGCCGAGGGCGTGTCACTCCCCGCCGGATATACGCGGCCCCGCGCCGGATGTGACGTCAGATGCGCCCCCAGCCTGGAGAGAGAAGTCGCCACCCCTCGAGCGCTGCAATACCTCCACCGCATCTCTTAAACTGGACCGTACGTGATCCTGCCCTGAGCCCAGGTGCACCTGGAGCGATCGCTACCCGCTTTCGTTGCAATCAAACCCCGTGTGAGTGAGCCTTGTCCCGTTTATTTGTCGTCTGTTGGGGTTAATATAAGTGTGTTTAAGTGCCCACCTTCCTATGTTTCCCTCTTGTCCCTGTAATCGAAACCTTCCGCATTATTGTAATAACAACCTTTGAGAACCGTATCCCTGGTGTCGTGTCGTATTAATTCCAGCCGTGTGTCTTCTTTTTCCTTCATTGGTCTAGCATAGCGTTCGGCATTAGTCAACGTTCGGGCACAATCGGGTAACTTGTGCAGACGTGGTCATACCATAAAACCGCTCGGTAAATAACATCCAAGCCACGTCTGTAACAATATATATATCTAAAATTATATCCCCCGCCGAGCAAGTCGCTGGCTCCAAGTCGAGTGCTTTGAACAAAAAAAAGAAGTACTCTAAACGGTGGTTTTTTATTCAACCGTGAAGCATGTCTCAAAGGCTTCTTGATGGACCTGGACAAAATTTGATGCAATTTTTTTTTCTCAATCGCCATCTTTCATCATAATTCTGGACCGGCATGAGGGGGGTTGTCTGTCATGAATTTATAGGCATGGCGGGAAAACTGAAAAAAATTATTTATTTAAAACGGGTGTACACGATTGTACACGTGTACGGAAGGACCTTACCGACCCGGCAAACAAGTCGCTTCATGCACATCAGTGGTGCGTTTCTTCGTGGCGCGTGTCAGAAGAATTACACAGCGCAGGAAAAATACGTATTTACAGAAATCGTTAAAAAAAAAAAAACTCGGATAATCGCTAAAATCGTTGTGGCCGGTGTACCATATTGGAAATATATATATATATAAGTATAATTCCGTTTCCCGGTTCCCTGTCGCTCGCCAAGCGCCGATCAAGTCAAGTGCTTCGAACAAGTGCAAAAAAAAAGTAGTACTTTATCCGTGTGCTGGTGGGTAAACGAGTGTACCGGCCTTACACGTCCTGGAAGCAAGCGGTCGCAAGGTGCACACTTGCTCCGCCCGCTTCCAAGTCACAGTAAGGCCCTTTAATAACCAGCGTAAAAATACGTATTTACAGAAATCATTTAGAAAAAAAAACGAATAAATTGCTACAGTCGTTTATCGAAATCCCATTCGTGATGGCTCACGCCACCTATATCGCGGCATCGGTGCGCAAAGAAGCCCCAGATCTTCTGCTCCCCCATGTATGTACCCATAACTTCCAAGTTCGTAAATCATATTGGACAAGACAAGACACACTCACCTTTTAAAGAAGACTTGCTTGTACAATTGATCGCAGCGGTGCCTCCAAGATTGTCAGGGAATTTACTGGGGGACTCACAGGACTCCAACGACCGGACACAGGTTACAAAGGTCTAGTTTATTAAACTGTATTCACTTCATCCAATTACCAAAATGATACCGCATAATATAATGGATCAGGTTAACTCTTTTCGCTGGTCCTTCTCGTTCATCCGACACTCCCGTTCGGTCAGCGCTTCACGTAGCAAGTCCTCGTTCATTCCATCGTTCCGTCGGGCAGGGCTTCTGAGGACAAGTGTACTTTACTCAACGTTTGCTCTCGTTATATCGCCAAACTGGACTTAATCTCCTCTCTGCTAATGTCCCGAGGTCATGCATCGCACCGAGTCCTGGCATCAGCTCGCTCCCCTCCTGCTGTGTAAATGGAAATCACAGCAGGGGGGGGTGCTCTAGCCTGGGGCCTTGACCAGGTGTTTCAAGAGATTACATTGTTCATACACATAAAATGTATCTGCTTTGTTACCAGGTTAATTAATAAGTTACCAGGGCCAATCAATATGTTACACTGAGTTACACTTCCACAGTAGTGATTGGCAAATTTTTGATTTGTTGAAATTTGATGTGCAAAATTGGTAGTGAGAGACCCCCGATGTGGTGGGATGGCATCCCTGCCACCCTTCCCATGAGGGGGGCAAAGGAGCAATAGTTTATGGGGTGTATGGCAGTGAAAACTAGCCCGGGTGGGTTAGGTTATATTGATAGGGATCTAGAGAAGATGACCTTAGGTGACGTTAAGTTTAGTTAGTGACTGATACCTGTAGTAGGGACGCAGGTAGTTTAGTGTGGATGATAATGACGTGGGAGCGCAATAGTTTAAAGGGACGACTGGGAAGCGCAAGTTTCAGAAGGGAGTAGTTAGCTGAGATGATGCCGTGTGTGTGAGGATTGAACAGGTGTGATTGCACAGGTGTGCAACTGGACAGGTGTGTGGAGCAGTGTATGAGTAGTGAGTGTGTGGATCAGCGCGAATGCGCTTGGGGAGAGAAGGGTGCAGGTGGCACCAGGTGTGAGAGCACAGGTGTGCAGGTACAGGTGTGTGGAGAGAGTTGGAGTGAGTGGTACGGAGTGGTGTGCATGGTGCGAAGGTGTGGATGGGGGAAGAGTGGACCCCTTTCACGAGTACCCGGGGTGGGTAGTGTAAGTGTTAGGTAGAGGGTGCAGGTAAATTGTGGTTGGATATTGGCATTTGTGGTGCGGTTGCAGAATGGTATTGTGGATGGGTGCATTAGTGTTGTGGAAATGGCTGGGCGTGTAGCCTGTTAGTGTGTGTAGTTGGTTGGGCACTCCACCACTGTGAGGATGTCGGCCAGGTGAGGCCGCAGGTGGGCTCTGGGAGCCGGTAGTTGTGAGTGGGTGCCTGAGGATCCCGGGTGTGGATCGGGTAGCCCAGTGCCAGAGAGGGCACCGAGTGGGGAGAGAGCCAAAGGGCCTTCCCCAGGTAGTTAGGTTAGGGTAAGGAGCAGGTAAGCTCGGAGGCAACCGCAGTGGTGGAGGTGTGCAGGTGGGTAGACCCACTGGGAGAGGTACACGCCACAGCCCAGAAATTGTGCGAGGGCACCGGGAGATGAATCGGGGGAGTGAGACCCCAAATTGAAGAGCACCACAGTTTGGCCAATGGGAATTGGTTTTTAGAACCCAATAGTGTAAGAGGGCCAATGGTTTGGCCGGAGAAAGACCCCGGGTAGTGTAAAGTTAAAGTCATTTAGGAAATAGTTAGGATTGATGAACCTGTCGCACCATACGCAGCCACTTACCTGTGGTGATGATGATGACTCCATACCTGTGTTTTCTTTGTTTGTTGCAGGAAATGAGATTGCTGTGTGGATTTGTGAGACGCATCACGACGTGGATGAGACATTGGGGTGATTCCATCTCTCCCTTTCTAGGAGGGACTGATGTTGAATTGGTAATGGCAAATTTTGATGTTGAGTTGAAAATGGCAAATTTTGAGGAGAGTTGAAAATGGCAAATTTGATTGGTTAGGAGGGAGAGAAGACGAATTTGGTTTATGGGAGGAACGGGGAAGACAGTAGGGATGTTTGTTGATTTGTAAAGTAGATGTTTATGGGTAGTGTTGTGTTTTGTGGATACAGTAAGGGGTAAGGGAGGGGCCATGTAGGTTACCTGGTGGGGGGGGGGGGGGGCGTACGATAGGAACGTACCTGTCTCACCTGGTTCCCATGTGCCCCCAGTGTGCATCACCTTACATTGCGTGCACTTTTGCGCCCTTACCACCTTACTCACTTGTCTGCTTCTTTTGTCTCCCACCTCCGAGGATCTGGCTTTGGGGTAGAGAGAGAGGAGAGAGAGGTGCTGGCTGCGCAGTTGTGGGCCTGCACTTTCGCTGTTTGCTGCCGGGATCGATACACCATATGGACCGCAATGTTTGTGGCCACCCACAATGGACCGCAGTTCGTTTGCGGCCAAGCACCACCCGGGGATGGACCTATGGGTCAACGTGGCACCTATGCCATACAGGTGAACCACTTTTAGTTAACACCAAGTGCACCACAAGAAGAGCAAGAGACACCTGCAGGGTTAGGGGTTGTCGAATTTATTTTTATTCCAATGAACAATGGTGACTGCACCGATTGGTGGTGGGGTGGTGCTTTTGATGCTCGGGAAGGGGTGCTCTGCACGTTATTAAAGGCCGTCGGCCACAGAGCACTCGTGGGTTGGTGTATCGATGCTGGCAAGCGTGCTCTCTCTAAGCATAACATCTGCATGTGTTCCTCCAAAAACAGGTCCTGGATCGTAGTGTAAATATCAGCGTAGTCTTGTGTAAATAATGCTCCCTACCGGCTGTATGTTTAGTTTGAGAATTCTTTCCGGATTCGGTTATCCTGTGGGTGTGTTTCTGAGAGGAGAAGGGTGCAACGTCGCAGGGGGACATATTTACTCATTTGTGAATATCTGTAAAACTGTCGCACTCAGGGTAGAGTTAATAGTAGAGGGAACTACATTGCGTGCCACACTAAAGTAGGTAAAAATTTATCGGGTCGGGACGCCCCGAGGGTAGAGAAGGGTGCAATGTTGCGAATATGGAATTTGGCCTCCATATCCGCTTGTAAATATTCCCCTATTTTCCCCAATACTCCCCAACTATCCCCAATCCCCCATTCCCTAGTCCCATTGTCTGTAAACAACAATCAGTAGAGCCGACCTTCCCCTTATTCCCCCATTAAATGTCGTGCCCAGGTCCACCGCACCACACGTAGACAACTTTCGGACATCTTGCTAGTTATTCTTAGTCTATGTCAGTTAAGGCCTCGTTTCCATTAATTATGACTCTTCGTTGCACCAGAATGTGATTATATGGCACCAGTAGTGAGTTTAGGACCTTTCCCATACCTCCTCCCATCTTCTTCCCCGTCTACAACAACAGAGGGGCACGGCGCTGCGCGGGGGGGAGTGTGCGTCCTCCCACCGGCTCGGTTCGCCGCCATCGACAATGCGCTCCAGACGATGCGCTCCAGACCATGCGCTCCACGGGGTTACCACGAAGGGGCTCCTTGTCAGCTCCTCGTCAAGGGCGGAGCCTGGTAAACCCCCCGCACGCACCCAATGAGAAGCAACGTGCCGATTCCACGAGGCGGAGCTAACGAGCCGAGGGCGTGTCACTCCCCGCCGGATATACGCGGCCACGCGCCGGATGTGACGTCAGATGCGCCCCCAGCTGGAGAAAGAAGGACCTGCGAGCGCTGAAACAGATGCGCCTGAGTTTGGAGAGGCCTGAGAAAGAACGTCACCTCTGAGCGCTGCGACGAGACCTCCCCGCATCTCTGGACCGAACCGTGTACCCTGCTTTGAGCCAAGAGTGCACCTTGAGCCATCGATACCCGCTTTCCTGCCATCAACCCCCGTGTGAGTCAGCCGTTGTTCCGTTTGTCTGTCATCTGTCCGGGAATAATATAAGATTGTGTCTAAGTGCTTGTCTTTCTATGTTGTACCTCTCGTCCCTGTAATCTGACCTTCCGCACGAATATAATCTCCTCCGGAGGTCTTGAGAACCGTATCCCTGGTGTCGTCATTTTAATCCCAGCCGTGTGTCTGTTCCTTCATTGACCTAGCATCGCGCGACTAGTCAACGTTCGGCTTCGGGTATAATATCGAGTATAATCTTGTGCAGACGTGGTCATCCCAAAACCGCTCGGTGAATAACATCCAAGCCACGTCTGTAACAATATATATATAT
>NC_136262.1:105474581-105478006 GCF_964187855.1 Myxine glutinosa
ACGTACGGCGCCCACCGCGTAGTCGGAGGCATCCGTGGTGAGGGCGATGGAGCGTTGAGCACCGGGTGAGCGAGCAGTGTTGCGTCGGCGAGGGCCCGCTTTGAGCCTTGGAAGGCCGCGTCCATTGCTGCGGACCAGGCGATGTCGTGCTTGGCCGGCTTGCCCCGGAGGGCTTCGTAGAGGGGCCGCATGAGCTGAGCAGCGCGGGGCACGAAGCGGTGATAAAAATTCACCATTCCCAGGAATTCCTGCAGGGCCTTTATGGTGCGGGGACGCGGGAACGTGGTGATGGCCTCGACCTTGGTTGGCAGCGGCACGGCCCCGTTCTTGGTGATGTGATGGCCCAAAAAATCAACGGCCGTCGTGCCGAAGTGGCATTTGGCCGGGTTGACGATGAGGCCGTGCTCGCTGAGGCGCTCGAACAGTGTTCGGAGGTGGAGGAGGTGCTCGGCCCGGGACGTGCTGGCGACGAGGATGTCGTCCAGGTAAACGAAAAGGAACGGCAGGTCACGCAGCACGCCGTCCATCAAGCGCTGGAACGCCTGAGCCGCGTTCTTGAGACCAAACGGCATCCGCAAGAATTCGAATAAGCCGAACGGCGTGATGACTGCCGTTTTAGGGACGTCGGCCGCCCTGACAGGTACCTGGTGATATCCCCGTATGAGGTCAATTTTTGAAAAAATGACCCGTCCCGCCAGACGGGCGGAGAAGTCTTGGATATGCGGGATCGGGTACCTGTCGGGGGTGGTAGCGTCATTCAGACGGCGGTAGTCGCCACACGGGCGCCATCCACCCCCCGGCTTTGGCACGATGTGCAGTGGCGAGGCCCACGCGCTATCGGAGCGCCGCACGATGCCGAGGTGCTCCAACGCGTCGAATTCGGCCTTCGCTACGGCGAGCTTGGCTGGGTCGAGGCGGCGGGCCCTGGCGTAGACCGGCGGGCCCGTGGTTGGTATGTGGTGCTCGATCCCATGCCGTACTGCGACGGCCGAAAACGTCGGCCGCGTGAGGGCCGGGAACTCCGTGAGCAGGCGAGCAAACTCGTTCGCCGCCGGGACGGTGCATGCCAGCTCGGTCGGCGCGGAGCTGCTCAATGTGCATACCAGGGAGCTGAAGGTTTCAGCGTTGATTAAACGACGCCGTTGGACGTCCACCAGCAGTCCGTGTGCGCAGAGGAAGTCGGCGCCTAGCAGAGCCACGGGCACGTTGGCGGTTACAAACGTCCAAGCAAAGCGTTGGCCGCCGAAGCAGAGGGTGACGTTGCGTGGGCCGAAGGTGCGGATAGTCGATCCGTTGGCCGCAACTAAGGAGGGGCCGCAAACCGCGGATTGCCTGTCCTGGTCAGAGGCGGGTATGACGCTCAGTTGGGCGCCGGTGTCGCACAGGAAGCGCCGTCCGGACGCTGTATCCGTGATGAACAGTAAGTTGCCCGTGTGGCCGGCGCTCATGGCTGGTAATGAACGCCGGCCCGGCCGTTTCCCGGCCTGCCGAAGGTGCACGGGGGTCGGCATGTCCGGGCCTTCTGTCCGAACCTGGCATGATAGTAACACCACGCTTGGTCAGGTGGAGGCCTCGGTCGTCGTGCCGGAGGTGGTCGGCTCGGTAGAGCGGCCGCCAATGGCGTCGGCAGTTCGGCCGTCGACCGTGCCGGGTGCTCGGGCGCCCTGGGTGTTGCGTCGGACGGCGGTGGGTCCCATGTCGCCGCTACGATGCGCTGTCCTGCGGCGGAGATCTTGTCGGCTTCTCTGGCAAGGGCCCGGGGATCTGTGATCGTCGTGCTTGCCAGGGCGAGGCGTACCGGGTTAGGCAGCTGACGGAAGAACAGCTCCCGGAACAGGAATGCCGGAGAGTGCTCGCCGAGCAGTGAAAGCATGTAGTCCATGCGCTCGGGAAGGGCGCGTGTCGCCGAGCTCAGGCAGATCGAGCAGGCGCCGTGCGCGTTCCGCCGATGGGAGGGCGAAAGCATCGAGGAGCAGCTTCTTAATCGCGCCGTATTTGTCAGCGGCTGGCGGGCTTTCGAGGAGGCTCAGGGCGCGGGCCGCAGTAACCGACCCGAGCGCAGCTACCACATGGTGGAAGCGGGTGTCGTCGGCCGTTATGCTTCGCAGGGCGAACAGGGACTCCGCCTGTGCGAACCAAACCGCCGCGTGAGCCTCCCAGAAGGTAGGCAGTTTAAGGGCGACTGCCGTGTCCATGTCGATAGGTCACCAATGAAGGAGCTGGGGCTCCCACGTCGATCAGAAGAATGGACGCGACAAAAAGCTGGAATTCATCTGAGTTGCTTTATTGAAATCAAACACTCAGGCACTCTGAAAAACCATTTATCTCTCAGCAATATATATCTATTCCGCCAGGGGGTTTGCCCAGGCCCGGCGCCAGGGGGCGTGGCCCAGCGTCCTGGCTGCGGCCTGGCAAGTTGAGGGCGAGCCTGCCCGGGCATGCCCGGGCGTCCCGACCGAGGCCTGGCAAGTTGAGCGCGGGCCTGCCCGGGCGTCCTGGACGAGCCCGGCATGGTGATCGCTCCGCGTCCTTGATAGGTGCAAGGCGATTGTGAAAACTCAGCGGCAGCCGCTACAATATATATATATATATATATATATATATATATATATATATATATATATATATATATATATATATATATATATATATATATATATATATATATATATATATATATATACAGTATATATATATATATATATATATATATATATATATATATATATATATATATATATATATATATATATATATATATATATATATATATATATATATGGGGCTCCCACGTCGATCGGAAGAATGGACGCGACAAAAAGCTGGAATTCATCCGAGTTGCTTTATTCAAACCAAACACTCAGGCACTCTGAAAAGCCCGTTTATCGGGCAGCAATATATATACATATTATCCCGGAGCGTTTGCCCAGGAAAGGCGAGAGGGGGCGTGGCCCAGCGTCCTGGCTGCGGCCTGGCAAGTTGAGGGCGAGCCTGCCCGGGCATGCCCGGGCATGCCCGGGCGTCACGACCGAGGCCTGGCAAGTTGAGCGCGGGCCTGCCCGGGCGTCCTGGACGAGCCGGCATGGTGATCGCTCCGCGTCCTTGATAGGTGCAAGGCGATTGTGAAAACCCAGCGGTAGCCGCTACACACGTCCCCCCAGAATCGACTTGCACCGGCAGGGTCAATTTGAGGGGGGTCCTGATGACCCGGCCGAAGCGACCCCTGGCGGGTCGTGGGAGGGGGTCCGGTGTGGTGGTGGGCGGTCGAGTGGGGGGCACCGTGGACGGGGGGCGGCCTCGCCGCGGCGGAAGGGCCACCCGTGGTGGGTGGTCGACGTCCACGTGCGCCGGCTTGAGGCGGTCCACCGCAATCCGGTCCGACCTGCCGCCGATGTAGATGACGAACGACTTGTCGTCCCGTCGCA